>NC_092042.1:14518097-14540642 GCF_003086295.3 Arachis hypogaea | reverse complement strand
TGAAGGAAATGGATCACTCGTAGGACCGAATGTAAGGTGGAAAGCTGATGGACCACTAGACGGATTGCTTACCGAATCCAAAGCATTGACCTTAGCAGCAGACAAAAACGCAACTGTAATGGTGCCCGAAAAGAACCTTCAAAGATTCACGACACCTCGAAAGACATTCAACTGAGGAGAAAGCGGCTAAAGAATGATCAAAAACAAAAAAAAAAAAAGAAAAAAAAAAAAAATAAACAAAACTCGAAACATCAACTGAGGAAGAACGAAAACCTTATTTGACTGAGGAGTTAAAGAGTCTCAAGACTAAGCCAATGCTCCTTCCACGACTAAGACACAGACGAACCGGGCCACTAGGGGTTCTTACACGAGAATTGATTCCTTTCGGCCGACTAGTTGCATTAGTCAAACCTACACGCTACCTCTCCGCTTCCTCATGGAAGAAAAGAAGGAACAGCAAACAAATTAGATTAGGCAATTACCGATTCGACTGCTTGAACTGCTAATAGAAGGCTTGCACGAGGAGAGAGCTAGACGGACTAGGGAATGTGGCAAAGGCTGCTTCATCAAGGAAGCGATAAAAGGAAGAAATCCTTGATGAGGGGCAAAGCCCGCCCGCCCTCGCTTCAACGAATATGCGGAGGGATAAGTTAGCCTACGGGGTTACCTGCGGGACTCTTAGAGGATTTCTGCCCGGCGGGGCCGGTTACACTGAGACACTACTTCGAATCCTTACGGGATGAAGAGCTAACGAATGATTACCGAATCGACTGATATACGTAATGCAAAGCGGGCAGAGAAGCTTAGACCGCTGAAGGAACTTTCTTATAGAGTGGGGAAGAAAGTCAACTTAATCCACTCCCTATACGAAAGAAATGAAAGAATGCGGGAAAGAGATCAAAGAGTAGTCAAATCAACTTAAAGGAGGTTAATGTGCCAGGCAAGAAGCCGCTTACCAAACAAGAAGAAGATCGATAAGGGTTCACCCAACGGAAACCCGCGCTACAACCCAACCAGAAGAATCCATTACAAGACTTCCAAGACTAGCCGGAAACCCATACTCTCGCTTAGACGGGCATACGGAAAAAACTACCATACATACGTAATGGAGTACTTTTCAGACAACAATCTTTCCCACTTTGACTGATAGCCCTAAAGGATTAGGCCAGGACTCATACGATTACAAGGAGTAGGATGCTTGAAAGGCTGGCTGATGTGCTTTTCCCCAAAGATGGAATATTCCTTGGGGGCCCAAGAGAACGGAAAGATGGAAAGAATCAAAAGATGGGGATGAATGCAATACGGAGAGAGGTAGAAAGGCAAGCCCCTGCATTTCTAGGCGGGGCCTCTCTGATGCCTACACTTCCCCTTAGGGAAAGGGGAGAGGATGATTGGTAGGTCCGCTTACAACAAAGCCACATACCTAATGGAACAAGTCAAGCTAGAAGGAAAGCACTTTTAGATCGGTCGTGAACCAGAAAGAATGAGCCGCTTCAATACCAAAAGGAAGAAATCAGCACTTGAGGCTATCGGTCCACGAATCATATTTTATTTCATCCCAAGCCAGCAACTGAGAAAACAGCGGATATTGGTGCTACTGTCGCAAACCCATAACATTGAAGGGTGGCGGTGATAAAGAGGGGTCATGCATTTACAGAATTCCTCATTGGTCTCGCAGCGCAAAAACAACTGGGAATTTTACTTCAAAGGCCTTCTGGGATATTGAATGATAAAAATATTTCTATTTTCTCTGCAAGCCCTAATGCCGCTGCAACAGAATTGAGTTGAAAGCTAACCGTCCCACCTTAGAAAGGCCTCGCTCCACGCTTTCTTTTGAGTCAACTCTATCCATTCTTGTTTCAAGCTAAAAGCTTGACTTCTTCAACTCGAGTTCGCCACAGAACCCATCTCTGGAACTGGAACCGAAGTCAAGGCCCTAGTGTGGGTCAGGGGAGACCCAGAAAGCCACATCCGATCTTGAGGCAAAGGAAGTGAAGATCTGAGATTGCATTACACGATCTAAAAGAGCGAAAGTACAAGCCTAGGAAGAGTGGTCGAGATGATTGTTTGTTAGTTCTAAGAGGCTTCCAGGCCGTCAATAGAGGTAGTCGTACGAATCCATATCTTTTTCCTGTCTGCTTACATATAGTCAGTAGCATAGGGCAAATCTATTCATTTGTACTCGTCTACTAATGCCGGTCGGATTAGCTACATCGGATTGACTACTACCCTAGGAAGGAGGATTATAGGACCAGTTGGAACGGCTTCTTCTCTTTCTACCTACACATCTCAGAGCTCATACACCTGCGCATCTCACTAGCGTATCTCCTCTCTGTCTCGTAAGCATTTAGAAAAAACCCATCACTAACCTACTAAAAAACATCAGTACAAGACGGCAGTCATTGATGGAATTGGATAGCGGGCCTTTCCTTACAGCAGGATAGGAGGCCTATACTGCTTCGGTCGCTGCGGGCTTACGAATTCCTTTCACTTCGTTCGACGCGACTACGTACCTTTCACTTCGTTCAAGCTCAATTCACATCGACCCTTTGTTAATGTTAACCTGAATCGGCCATTGTCTTTTCGGATTTCCCTCACCCGGGTGGGACTTCTACTAGAGCGACCCTCATAAGACATACCCACTTCTCCTGAAATAAAAAGCACACCAACTCTATGAAGAATTCCTGGCCTTGTTACAACAATACGCTTAGCTTCAAATACCCGATTAATGCTGAATTGGGCTGGGCCAAAGACTAAACCAAACGTTTGCGCCCTACGATAGCAACTGTGAAGCTTACTATTGCATAAGAGAGAGCTCTTTCTTTAGCACTGGCTTTTTTTCTTGTATGAGGACTCTTTACGCACTGAGACTTTCCTCGAAAAAAGCGGCTTCTACTTTCTTTTATCGTAGATAGCTAATATGAGTAGGAAATATTTCAAAGAAATTTATTGAATTTTCCAATAAATAGTTTTAAGCTAATTGATTTAGTACGTTTAGCTTGGAACTATTAAACTTTACCCGATGACCTAAGAAAAAACCAGTCTTACCTTAAAATTTATTCTCTGATATCTATATCTGTCTTTTGCCTTAACCACATCAAAGAGGAATTGAACCTCTTCTAGTTTTTTGAAGACTAGAATTTGATGTCCTAACCCTCCCTCCCCCTTTGCTGAAAGCACTTCCTATAGCGAACCAAGCAAGGAACATCACGAGTAGGCTGGTACCAATTTCTCCACATCAGCAGCAACCGGAGACGAGTTTGAGTTTATCAGCACACCCCCCGTAGTCGGTTCTCTCGGAAAAAGTTGGGTAGAAACTGAGCTTGTAGAAACGTTGAGGCTGGCCTAATCCTTTAGGGCTATGGGAAGAATGGTGTCTCAGAAAGTTGTTGAATGCCTCAACTTTGGATGATGACTAGCTAGGATTAGGATCAAAACACCATTTAAGGCACATTTTAACCTAATTAACTGAAGCAGATGCAGGATCCGAAGTCTTCGACTCAGGCTCAGACGAACCGAGAGTCCTGTCTATCCTTAGTCACAGCGAAAGCCTTATACTTTTTAGCTATACCTCCGCCCATAAAAACTTAACTTTTTGATCTCCAAACCACCCACTATCGGATGGACTTATTGCTAAGTTTCGTAGTGAAATTCCACTTACTTAATTATAGCTATTATGGAGGAACCCCTTAAATCAGTTAAACCTCACTCAATTCTAAGCTCGAAATCTTGACCCGATCTGGAAATGCTTATCTTATATGGCACCATAGGTCTTAGTTTCGTTTCCTATATGCGCTTTCGTTCTAGCTGGTCGTTCTAGCCGTTGATCTGTTACCTCCCTTTCTTGCTGTCAATAGCCCTTTCAAGAAGGTTAAAGCAACCGCGGAATAAGCACAGGTGAGGCAGGCAAGGACGGTGGTAAGCTCCTTCTTTAAGTCTTATCTTCGGCATCGTACGTAAAGGCCGATCTCCCTTTGCTCTTTCCTTCCAATCCAAAGCGTAAAGGCCAATCGCCCCCATCTTACTTCCTTTGTCTCTTGCTGCTGGAAGTCGAATAAAAGTATTAAGAAGTAAGCTAAGGTCCGGTGCTTTCCGGTCTACTGAATCAGAGCCTACTTCAAAGCAAAGGGAAAGAACGACAGAGTCACTGACCAACTGAGACGGAGAGAGGCCAACGAACCGCTAAGATCGAATGGAACTGTCTTTGATGGCAACAGATATTTAAAGTGTGCAGTGAGGGTGGTTGTAAATCACTATAGAAAGTCTTCTCTTAAGAGTCCCATGCATAACCATGCATAATTTGTTGGTAAACAACCAAAACTCAAACTCGAAGAATTCATTCTTTACTAGCTGGAAGGGGCTTAGGCTTAGGGCGACCAAACCAAGCTCGATTCGCTCCAAATTCCCACAGTGCCTTCCTTGGGAAGGGTGAACCCCATCTTCAGGTCGCTCCAGGCTCTACCGGAACCGAGCCTACCTTGGGGCCTTACGAGTGAACTGCCTTACCTTAAGGAGACGTCGGACTGCCCTTTGGCAACTTCCCATGAAGTAGTGCTTTCTTCTTTACTGGCTGTAACGTAACAAGCGAAGCACTTACATTCGCTCGATTCCTTCCTTTATGCATTACTACCCTGCTGTGCTTGTAATCAGCTGAAACCATATAACATTTTAATTGAATTAAGGCTTTCGCAGCCATCAAGATAGAAAAGTAGATCGTTCCACTCTAGCTTATGTTAGCCTTTCGTTCACTTACAAAACAGAGGAAAAAAAGAATAATAAAATTTTCGAAGAAAGCAGCCAAGTCACACTATTCCCCCAACTGAGCATGAATTCTTACATATACCAAGTTGGACTACAAAGAAATCTGGGAGAAGAGATTCGATGGGAATGATTCCTCTCCTTGTCAGCCCTAACGACGAGCCCGATGAGCGTATCAATGGAATGACCCGAGCAGACCAAAGGATCAAGGCAATAGCTACGCGCATCAAGGTGATACCTACACCGAGCGAACCAAGGGAAGCCTATGATATCCCATACTGATAGGCTCAAATCACGGGATTTCACACTATGGAGTTTGATCTCTGGTTCCTGCTTTCAATCTCTGTTCCGATATCTGTTTATAGAATAGATCACGCCTCTAACTATCCATTTCATAAGAGAAGAAGTTAACCTAGCTCGGATCTCACTTCACTCGCCTTTAGCCCCTACTATTCACATTAGCCAATGAAAGAGTACCACACGATGTCCTTTCCTAAGAGGGACTATACCCACTTTCAAAGGCCCTTTCCGAGGTCCAAAGTTTGACCCTCCCGAGATCCTCTTTCTTCTCATCCATGCATGTGAGCGAATAGGGTCCGAGGCTAATCTTTCGTCTAGCAGACCCTCTTATTGCAGTATGAGTTCCCGCCCCAACTAAGCAGTCTACCTCTCAGTTGGAGAAAGCAACTATGAAGTGGAAGTCGCTCTTCTCTTGATGCTACCCCTGTGCAATGACTTTTCTACTCCGCCCTCCATCCAGTAGCTAGCTAGGATTCCTCTTCTCGAATGGGGGAACGCAACCTATTAGATTGTTGACCCGGCCTCTTACTTCGTTTTAGGCTTAAGTTATTTTAGGCGGGTATGGAATTCTTTTCACCACATACCTGGTAGATGTGTGCATTTGACCTCTACCCATACCTTTGCTATCTATGCTCCGCTCCAACCATGATAGCTATTTATGCTATTGGTGCTTCTTTCGGGGGTTCAACCAGCCTGGATAAACCACTTCTGGCTTTGCCTCATACCCGGAAAAAACGAAAACTTGGACTTCTTTAGTTTAGGATAAACTTTAATTTGCTTCGTCCCCCGTCCTCACCTCCGCCTATACAGGATCAACTGGATTAGCTGCAATCTATTATTTCTGAAAAGGGATAGGCACAAGCACGTCATGCCCGACAAACTCACCTTGCCTTGCATTGGGGAGAGGCCTATCTGCAGTTGTCGACTCTGAACGAATGGGTTAAGCGAAAAAGGGCGTTGATCCAGGATTCGATTCGAGGCTTGGCCACGACCGGACCCTAACAAGCCGATTTACACTCATGATTGCCATTCATTCATGAACTGGCTTGACACGACACAGAAGAGCTAACAACCATATGGAAGGGGAGGGATCCAATCTCCTTCTTCCTGATCTTATTGGCCCCTTCCCTAAGCCTTAAAGGGGCCTAAGAGCAAGGAAGTCTTAACTCCCCAGTCCCCCTTTGAAGGGTGAGGCGTGAACCCTCTGTCTGATTCAAAATCTCATCTATTGTTGCTTTCGAATCGGCTGAAAGAGGATTTTGATGTCACTTAGGAGAAGTATAGGGAAGTGTGCCCGAGTCTTCTAGAATATAATAAGTAGTTGTGACTCAGTCTAGCTAGGACAGAGCCATCCTAATCCTAAAGAGACTTTCTTCTGTTCTAGGTTTCCACAAAGGGGTATCAGGGTATGAGAACGCCTTTCTCCTATAATCAAGTCTTTGGTTTAGATCAATCAATCCACCGGTGAATTTTCTGATTGATTAGAAAGACCAATCCCGGCCCTAGTGAGAAGAAGATGGTTAGACGCCAATTGAAAGAGTGGTAGTTTTATCCATGATGACCGGGTGGCTCTCTTTGCCCTTTCGATCTACTAAAGCAATTTCCCACGGTCAAGCCTAGTAGAGCTCCTAGTCCGACAAGGGGGAAGCATAGCAGGCACGTATCGATGTGCAAATGATGGGCAATTTCTTTCTAAGATCTAGCTGTGGATGATGTCCCAGCTGGAAAGTAAACCTTTTCATATTAATGCCTGCCCTATTGGAGATTCCAACTATATATGCATTTTCTTTTTATGCGACAGGTATGTGACCTTAGGAATTAGGTTCGGGAGTTGCTTTAGCAATTGTTGCTGGCTCCAGGTGTCAGTAATAGAAAAAGATTGGATTGGGAAAGACCATGGAGGTTGACAAACCAGTGCTGTTGGGGAAGCCTCTCATCGAGAAGAAAAAAGAAAATAGGACAATAGCTGACTAAACCTCTGAGCTCTTTTTCTGTAAAGATCCTTTTCTTAAAGGGACATTTCCGCACTCATTTCAGATCATAGAGGTCGGGCTTCAGTCGAACAACCTTCTCCCTCCCTTCCACCGATGAAACTACTCTTGCAAAGTCAAAAAGTCGTATAACGTTCCTTCCAACCAGTCAAATATTTTCTATTAAAGCAAAGCCAAGAGGCGATAGTGGCATCGGTCTTATCGTTCCATGAGGAAAAGCTCCGGAAAGGTCTATTTTATTTGCGAAATCGCGACTACAGGGGTCGGATGGGTCAAGTACGGCCTCTAAAAACATGCGATAATCGGCTTTTTGAGTAGCATCTGTCCATCCCGCTGTCGTCAACGGTCCGCTTCCTTGAATGATAGTAGGTCTTCCCGCTATATCCACGAATACTATCCGTTGTCCTTTACTTGTTTAGTGGTATCTGTCTGAGGGCATCTGGAATTGTCTGTTTCGGTATTAACTCTTGTAAACGGTCGCAAACGCTCATCTGTCCACGAATAAGGTTCCCTTCTTTTATTCAAGATAGCTTTTAGGGTTGGTTTTTTCCGAATTTTTTTCTTGAAAGATATGCTACTTCCCGGTCGAGATGTCTGAGGGAAACTTTTTCGGTATCAACAACTGTCGTAACGGTCCTGTAACTGTGGAAAAGGGTCCTGTGTTTCAATCACTTGAATCGAATCGGTTTATTATATATATTATAATAATCTAACTGTAGCAAACGTTCGGCAGTACAGGGTAGGCGGGTGCAAAAGAAAGATAAGCTTGAGATGCTACACTTCAGCCTGATCGATCCGCCTTTAGTATTGGTAAGTTCCCTTGTTAGTCTCTATCGCTAGAAGGCCCTTTCTTTTTAGTGAAACGGAAACTTAAAAAGAGCTTCTAAGGTAAGCCCTTGCTTTTTCCCGTTTAGGAGAGTAGCGAAACCACAAGTGAGTGAAGGGGCGCTATCCGCCACGGGGACAATCAGCTTCGATTGGGCCTTGCAGGCAGACAGGCTAACTTGTGGAGACGAAATGGAATCCTATATCTAGAATTCATAAAAATAGAAGTGAGAATGGTGAGTCCCGAAGGTCTGCATGAGGCTGAGCTAAGAAGCTGGCTAAATCTATCATGGGGATGCCCGATTTGCGATTGAGCTAGCCGATAAGTAGGATTTCTCCAGTCTGGCATGAGCCACTCCATTCCTACTTCCACTCAAGAAAAAATAGAAGATTCTCGTGCCCTACCTCCAGAGTGGGATATGGAGGAGTGCGTACGGTGATTTCGGACCTTTGGGGGCCGAGAGGGGTTCATGCATCGGCATTACGTAGGATTTTTTTCAATGGATGGATCAACTGCCTATGCTACTGGATTTGCTATTGATGCAGGGTGCACTTTTTCTCTTAATCTATTGCATAATCAAAAACGGATTCGACTAATGAATCAACTACTGAACCAATAGAAGAGGTAGCTCTTCATCTCTACCACGAGCATCGGGCTATCGATCACGCTCATCAGGCTCATAATCTTCATCCCGAGCATCTGAGTCAACAGAACTGGAGCATCTTCAGCAGGCTAAATCGCTTAATCTGGACCTTACACTACGATGACTTATACTTATCTTGCTACTCGTGCTGGTGAATCCTGCCCCCGCCTAAGAACGTTAGAGTAAGGGGAGGAGTACAAGCATCTTTAACTCTTACCTACACTATATAAGAAAAAAACATTCCAAAAGGGAATTCCCTGGCGTTCATTCAAGCTCCTATTTCGAAGTAAGCCTATTCTCAAGAGCACTTGGTGTGGTCTGATTGGTATCTTTTTTGTTCTACATGAAGGTACTCGAAGTCTGCATGTGGCTTAGCTTAGCAGGCTCAGCAGCAGTAACAATCTAGGCGGCTACCCTGTCTCATATGGGTTGAGAATCTTCTCCCCTTCTTTTGAACAGAAGGCATTTAAGCATTACGACTGAATGAATCAGAGTTTTGTCATCAGGAGGAACAATGCCGCGGTCAATAGTGAGACCCGCACCTTTTGGGTTATTTCGTCGATGCGTTATCCTCTCTTTTTCCTTCAATAGGTATGTTCTCTCCTTTCTTTATTAAGATCGACCCTTAAGTCGTGCTACCTGATTCCTCACTTTATGGACTGGAATAGAGCTCTTCATTTAGCACAACCCTCTCACTCCTAGGCGTCAGTCCATGCGAGAACTCCATGCGTACGTACTACACCTACCGTGCTTCAAGTACAAGTTATATATATGCGTACGTACTACACCTACCCTACTTCTCGTACAAGTTATATATAAAGGGCCCGTACCGTGACTTAGAGTTCATAGTGCTGAAAGATAGAGGCTTTAAAGTGAAGGAGAAGCGAGAAGGTAGTACATAGTAACAAGGCTCTTTAAGCCTGGAAAGCCAAGCCGAACTTCTCTTTGTCATCGTACCCCAAGCAGCTGTTAACGCATGCTGAAGCAAAGTTAAAATAAAATAAACCGAACAACCAACACCCGAGCGCCAAATCAATCAACTTGGTTTTGCGGCTCGCGGCGGTCTCTCTCTAAGGGACTTCCGACTTGTTCATCAATTTCCGTTCGGTTGTCGTCTAACAAATCAACAAAAGCTGATTGCGGATTGTAAATGGCCCTATCCGCCAAGGTTGGATTATCTCGCAGTAGCTGTTGAAAGATTGATAAACATTTATTTTATGTCGTAGTTCTCTGATTTGGAGATCGCGACTCTCAAACTCTATTACTCGGTTATATTCTTGTTGAGAAGGACAAGAGTCGAGGTTTCTTTTGACTTCTTCCCAATATTCCCCCTTCTCCTTATCAAGGAGAAAAATGCAATCCGTATTTTCAAGTACCCTAATTCTATTCCTCATGGAGGATTCAAGGGTCTCATTGTGAATAACGGGCCAAGGCTCCGACAGGACCTGGATTCCGAATGAATCTTCCGACGAGGAGGTAGCTGGGCTGGAATGGGGAATAATTTTCCCACCCGAACCAGAAACCGAAGAAGCCCCGATAACGACCGTTACAAGATCTGAAAATACAAAACCAATACTAGAATATAGATAGACACGAAGACTATAGCAAAAGAGGGATGCCAAACAAATACGAATCATATATACTACTGGAGAGTTACACATTTTAGGGAAATGGACGTTTACACAACACAGGAGAAAAAAGGCACAAATGAGATGAATAGAATTCGGCATTCCTATCATTCTAAATAAAGAATGGGCCGAGATCAAAGTGAGCACTGGAACTAGAAGGCCTGTGATAGGCATGGCTTTCTTTTTTTTTACTACTTTACTTGTGACGACCTACGCGGTTGTTCGTATTTCATTTTTTTTCCTGAAAAAGGCACTGGGTTACTTACCCACGGAATCTCGAGGCCGTAGTCTGTCTCAGATGATTAGGCGGGGACAGGATTCGAACCTGCAATCTTCAGGTCATGAGCCTGATGAGTTGACCAATTCCTCTACCCCGCTTCTTCCCCTTATCTTACCTTCTCCTCATAAGGCTTTCAGACCTCAACTAGTGCTTTAGTTCAGAATCTGAACATAGCGCCCTTACTTAATCTTATCTTCATTCATTTCGAGAAAGCTTTGATATCGGGACGATTTCAGACAAATAGAAAGTAGATCTGGTACTTTTCCGAGATCAGGAAATCGGTACTTTCAGAGCTCAAGTAAGCAAGCGATTTGCCTCATTCCTCTCAACCTTAGCCTGGGAAAGCTATGCTCTACCATTTAGCGTCTTCCGCGTGTGGAACTTTCCTATCTCTTATGTAATTTTCCAACCTTCACTTCCTCTGCTTACTTATTTTAAATAAGAGAGATAGGAGCGAGCCAGGAGAGCTAGAGTAAAGAGCTAGTGTAATATCTGAAACGAGTATACAAATAGAGCTCCATACTTGTAGCGATAAGTAGAGTAGCTAGAGTGAAAAAAGGAGCAAGTAAAGAGAGGTTGAGCTAGTGCACTGAACACTTTCTATATATATCTGTCTTCATTATCAGCAGTTTTGAATCTCCGATAGATCAATGGTGGTTCAGTCTTACCGCGCACCGCACTCAATTCAATGATCAAGCAAGACGCTTTTCTTTTTCTTTTTTTTTACAATTACAAATCAGATCCTATTTATATATTACAATACCATATATAACACAACATTTCTCCGCCGATTCCAATAGCTTCCTTCCCTTGCGAGCATCTTCATTTTATATATGACGATTTGCGGACTTCCAGTTGTAGGAAGCTATAGTGCTTTAAGGAGTAGAAGCTGCCCCATCCAAATAAATAAGTGAAAGCGGTTAGTAGTCAAATTATAGCGTATGTATAAGGGGGTACCCCTCCTGAAACCTGGAGCTAGAGGGGCTTTTCTCTATATGCAATGCAGTAATGTTGGTTAAACGAAGACTGATGATAGCGGACGATCATACAGACTCTTTTTCGTCTGCACCGTCTTATCAGTGAAAGGATGCGCGCACTCTCCTTCTTAATAGTAGCCGCCCTTTACCTGACTATTGTTATCCGTGCATTCTTCCTCACACTCTTATCGATCCAGCCGACATATGCCTGCTCTGACGGAGATGATTCGGTACGACGGTTCAGTGGAGGAACTTTGCCCTTTTCGATGGGGTCAAGCGCCAGGTGCTGTAGTGAATCGAGTAGCTCTAGAAGCATGCGTACAAGCTCGTTTGCTTCGGAGCGTGCTAGTGCGTATCGCGGAAGGAGCACCGCGGAGCCACTGGGACTGGATGGACTAGAATCTTTGAACTCCTAGCCCCTCTAGGAGGCAATGTCCTACTAGATTATATAGGGTCGAAGTGCTCTTTCGATCGAACAGGGATTGACTCTTATTCATTAATTGGAATCATCCAACCGATCAATCCATCTCCATCGAGTTCTTTCTGGGATAAGGTTGCTCATGCGTAATGCGCAATTCCTACATCCCCTCCTGTTGTCAAGCTTGCTAAATTTAGGAAGAAAATGGAAAGGACTATTCCGGCATCATCGAACATACTCTCTTCTTCAGCTCATCGCACCGAGCTTCCTTGCACTATGTGTGGAACGGACTATTATCGGATTGGACACGCCTATAGCTAAAGGAACGTACAGTGAGCCGTAGCGGAAGATCGACAAAAATGGAAAGGGCTAAACCTCTTCTAGAGAAAATCTGTTCGGAAGAGTTCATCACTAACGATGAGGCACGGAGAGGAATCTCTCCCGAAGAGGGGGCTCCGTCCTCTTATAAACTTTCCCGTCCCCATGAATAAGAGTTCTGGAAGCCTTGTTTCTGATTTCCGGCCATCGGACGAGATTGAAAACTAGCAATTCAGGATTGAAGGGTTTGACCTTTCCGAGAAAAATACCTTGTTGTGATGGTACAGTCAGTAAGAATGACATGGAGCAAGTAGGCGTTGATCTTTTTATCATCTTTCTTGCAGGCGAGGAATATGAGTCTTCGTTTCAAATGAGTTCAACGAAGACTCATATCGTAGACTTGATCGCCAGTTTCCGGCGGTGTCTAGTCGCATCGGTACGGGATTCCCTATGCCCCTCCTCTTTGGTGTAGTTTTAGTGAGTTTCTCACACAGGAAGTGCTACTCAAACTTAGCTAAACCTGGGACACTGCCCTTTCCTTTCATATTCATAGTAGCAACGAGGAGCTCTCCAATAAATCTTTGAGCGAGAGGAGCTCTAAGCACTAACTTCATCCCTATCCTTTCAGGTGCAGATGAATATGCTCTTTAGCTTGGGACTAGGGCTTGTCTTAACGCGATAGAAGAAAAATAAAAAATAACTTAGGAGTTTTCCTAAGCAAGCTGCGGAGTCGTAGACCATTGCTTTAAAGTAAAGACGGGATGGAATCTTTCCTTCTGATCCTAAGCTGTGAACTTATGGTCAAATGGCTTACCCTTCTTACTCAATCTTTATATGCCCAAAGAGGGGTAATTCAGTGGTTTCCGGGAAGAGAACTAAACGTTTGATGTAACAGAACCAGGGAACCTGTCTTTCTTTTATCGTTAATAGGGGACGGTGCTATCCTATCTATCATAAGAGAATGAAACCTGAAGACTTCTCAAAACCATCGATCCTTCCTCCTTAGAGACTGTGTCTAAGCTTCATTCCATATTGGAATGTTCCGCGAAAGATTCGACCAGGCAAGATTTTGGAAATAGGAAATGAAATGCTCTAATCGGATATAGGCATAAAAAAAACGAAAAATTCGACGTCGACGGAGACAGACAGTAAGGGAAAGAAGCCGAGTCTGTAGCCTTAAATGAAACCATGTGTGCATCTGGACCTACTATTGGTTCAAGAGTTTCAAGGTCATCTGCTCGAACTGCTGCTTTCATTCTTGCCTCTGCGTGGTAAACCGGCTCTACGATAGTTCTTTTTCCACCACCAGGCCTTTTGAAGTCGGAAGAAAGCCCTAGTAGGGCTGGGCTGCATACTCCAGATCTTATAGGTTACAGTAGTGCCTCCCCTTTCCTTACGGTTTGTTTCATTTGCTTGAAAGTATAGTGGAATCACGTATGATAGCTTTCCCGGCTTGGGAACTTCTTTTTTTAACGGCTTAACCGTATTAAACTTGCTTACCCCCGCCTTAAACTTACTTCAACTTAAAGGTATTCTAGTTTGTTTGTTCCGACGTGGAAATCAGTATGTTTTGCCCCGTATTACCCATAGACCGCTTATACCGCTTAGACTTCCCTGTATTAGTCTTTCCGGCGGGGCTGGCTCGGCTGGATAGTCTAGTTTGTTTTCAAGCTTACCCGTATTAGTCTTTCTTTGACCGCGTATACTTGTTTGTATGGTTCCAATAGGCCATCGAGGAACTTGGAGGTATTCTTGTTTGTTTCGCCTGGTTTGTTATCTGCCCCGTAGAGAGTTAGTTTGCTGGCTTCCCCGTAATTAGTCTTTCTGCCCGGCCTGGGAACTATAGTATAGGATTTCTTTGTTTGACGGCTTCCCGCCCCGGTTTCAAATTATGTTCCGTTCGGTGTGCTATTCCCTTACTGTTTGAGACATTTGCTTTGGTACGGAAAGGTAGCAATGCCATTCCTTTCATCTAAAAGAAACATTCTCAGACAGAAGGGTGTAGGAATAGCCCGTTATCTTCCCTCGTGGGTACTCTCCCGTCCGTCCGATCCGGCCAATCCTGCCTTGCTAACAAGCCGTCCAGTCGAGTCGGCCAAACACTAGAAATAGGGGAGGACCAGCATCCGCCTTGTAAAGTCCCGTATTAATAGAAAGCAGTTCTTTCATTCCTAGAACAATCAAACTGTTCGTAGCGTGATCGGCGGACTTCCTCTAGCCGTGAAGCTCTCCCCATCCTTGCTAACAAGAAATGATCTATACGACCTCGCATTGCTGGTTGACACATCCTGCACGCAATGTGACCTGGGTTATTAGCGGTCAACACAAATGGTTACTCAGCCGTCTCACATGGTCTCGATAGCAAGGATCTTGAGAGAAAGTTTCGTGCCACAGATATAGAATCAATCTACATCCTTATATACGCTATTACTTGGCTTGGCCGAGAATCCTTGTTTTCTAGTTGCTACAGCATAGACGCCTGCGATCGAATCCGCGATGGTTTGCTGGCCCGGCGGAGATTGCACAGGAGTCTCACCAATCATATCCAATCCTGCTGTCGAAAGCGGGACGAGGAACTTGAAAGACTGACTGCCATTTTGAATTGCATTTTCCCTTGACCTAGTCCTTAACGCCCACCTTTTATCCCTCTTATGTATGTCTACTTATTGGATCACTAGACAACTTTTCGTACAGTTGCATCAGTAGCGATTTCTATCTATATACGTCATTTCGTTCGCCTTTGTGGGCTTGGAAGCGTCATAGAATCCGCTTTACACTTCGGGTAAAGGTCCACTTTGTCGCCCAACCCAACCCAATAGGGTGTTCTGGCCCATGATCAGTTCGGTTGCGTAGTGTTCACTCAGGTGTTGTCTACCCGGGTCGGAGCGGGAATTAGAACTTTGTTTAAATGGGTCCAAGTTTCTCCAAAATTCTGCCTTTGGTTAGCGGGAAGGGCTCACCTGCCTTGATCATGCTTGGCCGACCTCTACTGATGTATCTGTCATTAATGGAAGCACGAGGGAACGGGTTTCATCGGCAGGCTTTTTTGGTTCGCAAAGCTTGCACTTCCCGGCAGCTAAGGGGCGTAGCGGTTTATGGAGTTTAGTTAAGCTTAACTCCGAGGCCATTAGTAGTGCACGAGCTTCGAAAGAAAGAGAGATCGAGTCACTAAGCAGAGAATTAGATCCGAGAGCGAAATAGATTCTTAAAGTTCTCCCCCGGGGCAACCCAGCCTTTGAAACAAGTTCTCAAATCAATCTATTTGAGCCCTTGAAAGCATTATAATTTCATGTGTGAAGCATAGTGAGAGTGACACAGATCTCCTTTTTTCAAATAGGGAAAGCAAATCCTAATCATCAGGTAAGACGGGTAGAATACGAAACTGCCTAAAAAAATGAAACTGTATCAACAAGAGCAATCACAGCTTATTCATCGAGAAGCCACTCGCGGCACACTGACTAGAAATCATCTGCGAGAAGGTCTTCTGAGGCATACTACTAATTGATTCTTTGGTCATTCGTGATCGAATACAACCTAGGAAGAGTTGTACGCCTACATAACTTACCTCCCAGACCGAGGAAGGAAAGTCTCAGATCTATGTAGTTCTCGATCCCTTTTGTTAAGTTAAACCAGTTCCTGTACGTAGAATCCATTCCATTCTGTAAAGTAGTCTGGGGGATGGGGCCCTCCTCACCACTCCCCATCCCCTTTCTCACGAAAGCAACCAAAATAAAGGTTACTCGCTATGAGAAAGGCCTTCCTTTCAGTACGTGAAAGAAGGAAGTCCCTCTCTTTCACTGTCTTACTTCGGTCCCTCTCTCGCCAAAAACATAAGGGCCTTCAAGCCAAGCCTACTCCCTCCCATCCCAGGAATAATTGAAGAGAGTTATCTCCAGTCACCAACATTGGCATAAAAAAAGTAAGAAAGGAATAGGAATAGGCTCTTTGTCTTTTATCTGCGGACATAGTGGATAGAAGACTTGAGTAGCTAAATTGAATGAGGGGCCTAGCTTGCTTTCTTTCGAGTCTCAAGCTTTCAAGTAGCTTTGACTAACACGAATCTTTATAACCAAAAGAGTATACATACCCTAGGATGGAGTAGTAAGCTCTCCAAATCTTATCTGGTTTGGAGGTTGTTCCGCGTTTGCACAGTTCAAGGCTTCCTCCCTGTATACAACCGCATCGAAGCACAGCTTTCCAAGCTTGGGATAGAATAGGATGATCATCTGGTCATGCGATCCCCGATCCAAGCGCTTTAGTAGATTGCTGGACCAAGGTTCCGAGCCCGAATGAAATGGGATTTTTCCTATCTAAAATAGGGCTTTGAACCAGCCTTATAGATAGACCATTTTTCTTTAAAGAAAGTCCTGATTTACAGAAATTTGTTTGAGTTTTTTTTCAATTCTTCAAATACCTGCCAGGCTTTCAGTGCTAATCCGCATTGCTTTCAAGCTTTAGGAGAAAGTTCTAATGGAACGAGCCGTTCTGGTGCTCAATCTAGTAATAGTACGGGCAGGGCCAATTAAGAAAGACTTTGTAGGGAAACCCGAGTTCAACTAGAGTAGCGAACCTGGAAAGCTTCGTAGTTAGCCAGGAAAGCTGGAGTAGAACGTAAACTGGATAAGCGAATAGAGTCATTTTTTCACGAATTCTAGGCGGTTGTAGAGGGATTAAGCATTCCTTTGAACGCAATGAGAAGATCTAGGGTAGAAAGTAGCTCCCCAGTAGCTCAAAGAAAGTATCGTCCCGACCTGGGGTTGGCTTGAGAAGGAGAGTCTCGCCGGTTGTTAACAAAGCGGCATGCAAGGAAGCAAAGATGAACCGGCTTGGGGGAATAAAGAATATGAATTGGAGGGTGGGTCCTTAACACCAAACTACCTTCTCTTCTAATCCTGTTACGAAATATCGATTTTCATGCGGTAAGATTTTGAGCAAATCAAGTAAGCGAGTACCTGTATCCGTCCCTGCTGTCGCAGGTGATGAAGTAGTGGGATGGGAGTAAGAAAGGGTTAGTGAATGAAATTTCCTTCAAACCTGTCAGTGTGAAATCAAGCTTCATAGTCAACAGAGTCAAACGGTGAAACGAAATCTCTTTCATACAAATCTTATCTTATGCTTGCCCGAGGGGATAGTAACTTCTTAGAAAAGCAAGGACGGAACTAGTTTTCAAGCGGAATTCGAAGATTAGTCTTTCTCGCCTTTCTGCTACCTCAGAAGAGGAAATTCCATTTTCAAAAAGCAGTCCAATCCTGAATGAGATCTTTTGGGCTCGACTCGAGAGGATCAAACAGAAGACAGCGCCATGTTAATGCGATCGCAAGACAAAGAAGCTGCGATCACAACATGAACAAGCAAAAAAGAGGGTCTTTCATCACTTTTTTTTCTCATATTTCTATTTTCAGGTGGGGTTAACCTCCCTTAGCGTCGGATTGTCTTTGGATGTCCGGCGTCCATGAGGCGAACAGCCGGTAGCGGGACTCGGATCTCTCCGAGGTCTGTCTCCCAACATATGTATGGTCTGTTTAACCTCACTCCTGACACAAGGAGTCGTGAAGAACAACAAGTGAAACACCCTGCCATTTAGGTGAGTTTCAGTGTGTCTTAGCAATTTAGCTAACGACCATCGAATGGTATAAGGTTAAGGAAAACCTTAATCTACTAATTGTGATCTTTAAAAGGATCACATTAGTAGTGTCCGACGGTCTCACCAAGGAGCTCTGTGTAAGAGCATACCTAGTCGCCAAGCGGGTTGTAGAGCTGAACCGTAAGTCTGGTTTGTTGTTCACTGCATTTTATCTAAACAAGCTGTGGTTTCTATCCTCAGCAAGCATATGCAGGAACCACCAGCGGTAAGGCTTTGCAGTCCGTATCGGTGTCCTTATCGGGTTCAGGTTATCTGAGGATCATCCCTTCTCTTCATAGAAAGAAGATGGTGAAGGTAGACACGCTTGTTCAACGCTATTGTCTTACCGGAGTCAGGCTTCAAAGCTTGGCAAGTGACTGGGTGGTTCAATAGTGAAGAGCATAGCTTTTCTCCGGATGGTCTTGGTAAGCTGCTCTCGAATGAGCAGAAAATCGCAACTACCAGGACCCTCCTCCCCAGATACTGTCCTCGTGTGCTAACCACTCCCGATCGCCAAATCAATCAACTTGGTTTTGCGGCTCGCGGCGGTCTGGTTAAAGATCCGGGTTCCCTTTGACTTATGGCTTGGTCTAGCAACTGAGCCCTTTTCCAAGGTGGAATCTGAGTCTCACTCTTCAGAAAGCTTCTCATTTTAGCTCTTTTTCCTTACTTTAACAAGTAAGCAACGCTTGGGCTAGAAATTTTTGACTAACTAATCAAATAACGTGGAATGAAAGCGGAGGAGATACCGCTTGCAACATCTCATGTACATGCATACAGCTACTTAATATATAGAAAGAGTGGCTCCTGCGTCAGGTTGTCCTTCGCTTCGATTTCCAAGTCTTTTATCTCCTTTGGGAGGCTCTCGTCCTGGGGCTTTTCTTGTCTGTCACTTGAATTAGGTTCGTTCCAGTAGCTTGCCATGGTTCCTTTGAGGAGGGGTGTTTACAAGGGTTTTTTAGTGCAAGAATGTAGTGGTAGACAAGAGGGAACCCGAAAATGCAGATGTAACCCTAGACTGTGAGTCCAGGTGATTTGACCC
Organism: Arachis hypogaea; assembly: GCF_003086295.3. Taxonomy (NCBI): domain Eukaryota; kingdom Viridiplantae; phylum Streptophyta; class Magnoliopsida; order Fabales; family Fabaceae; genus Arachis; species Arachis hypogaea. The sequence goes on along the minus strand of NC_092042.1, from coordinate 14,521,838 downwards.
TTCGTAAAGATTTGATTCGAGGCTGACCTGCTCCAAATGCTGATTCCGCACAGGTGTCCTCGTTTTATCCGAGGATTGGATTTGTCTCGCTCCTCTTTCCGGACGAGCTGAGATAGATGCTGTTTCAGGTCTTCCCTACCTTGATTGGGAATCCATTCATGGAATAAAACCAACGGCAACTTCCGCGGAGCCATATCTATATGCGCCTATCAGTGAGCTGATTGCTCTCCGGGGCCTTTCTCGAAAAGCTTCATCGCTCGTGTGCTGTAGCCCCGAAACAGAGAAATAAGGATAAGGAGGGAAAAGAGAGACCTCACGGCATAAGCCATAGTTCCCAAGAATAGGTCCTAACTAACGCTAACGATATGGAAAAGAGGCCTAGTACTTTTCTTTCCTTACTTATTGACTTGACCTTGACCTCGAGGGAAGTAGTCACAGAAGTACAGCCGGGAAGCCAGAAACTATTGAATTGACAGGACATACGGTAATTCTTCTTTAGAAGACTAATCGAATAAGTACTGGTACCCCTAAGAATCCATTAGTAAGAGTCAGAGTGTAAGGTGAGAGATTATCTTCTTTCTTACCCGCTTTCCGGCCTTTTCCCTTTCTAAAAGGGCAGGGAGAATTGTCACAGCCGTAGGGCTAGTCAGACTAGAAAAATAGTCAGTGTGTATGGCCCTTTACTGTCACTGTCTTTTTTCTATATTAAGAGTCAGCTTCAATAGATAGCGTAGGGTAGATGAAAGATGCTTTCGAGTCGGAAATAGAAGATCTGAGATCCCTTCTCGATAGCTTTAGTCAGAGCTCATCCCTCGAAAAAGGGAGTAGTGAGAAAAGGGTGACTAGAATACGGAAATTCAACTATGGAAGTAAGATCCGGGAATTCCACTATGGAAGTTATCCGTCTTAGGCTTCAAGCAAGCTATCTTTCAAGGAAGTCAGTCTAAGCCCTAAGCTAAGATCTGCTTTTTGCCGGTCAACTCTCTTTAGAGAAGTCTCACTTATTATTTTGGAAAAGAGAAAATCGGTGGCTGGTACACAGAATTCAAAGAAAGCTTGAAAGTTCAGTTAGGGTTCTCCGTTAGGCTAGCCTTTGGTAAATTCTTTTATTCATAAAGTAGGCATTCAGCCTCTAAGTCAGCTTGCCTTTTGCCTTGTGGCTTGGATCGAAGGAGAAGGGGCGAAGTGAAGGGCTTTAGCCAACTCATCGAGGAAAATCTTATCTATTGATTCTATTTGCTCTTGACGCCACCAATTTCTCTAAGACTAAGGACCGATAGACGAGACGAAACTGGGAATAAAAAAAGATCTCGGAACTCATTTCCCTCAGTCTTTTACGTTGCTGTCCCCCTTCTCTGATTCCGTACTCAATTCCGTGTCACCTGCCTGAACAGACAGATCGTCAAATGGCAACGTATATAAAGAAGTGGCCGGTTCCTCACAAACTGAATTGCTTTCTCGAGTTTCTCTTGCCGAAGCTGAGCTTGAAGAGCTTGTTCTCTCCACTCTTGTTGCTTTCTTTGCTATTGCTTCTATTGAATGGTTGAGGGCGAGTACAGTCTCTTGATCCTCTATCCCTGCCCGACTTGGGCATTTAGCTACGAGAATAACTCATCTCCTTTAATCCCGCTCGAGTGGAATATAGGAAGCTAGGGAGCTAGGTGAATACCCCGATGAGACCCTTCTTTAACCCGACCTGAAAAGGGATTGAACTCTTTCACCTCTTAAACTCGTTCAAGCGGCATTCATCTTAGCAAGACTATTCTTATATTCAGTCTGAAGACTCCCTTCTGTCGCTCGACATAACTACACTATCTGGAATTCTCCTATATCAGGAAGTGGCCTTTAGGCTCTGATCCCTCTGCCCTTTCGCTTTCCGACCCCTCTTTCTCTGTTGAAGCTATTCCCTCCGCTCCCGATGAATGAGTCACTACAGACTTAAGATGTAACTAGCAGTTCCTTGCTTCTCCACTGTTCTGGCTAATCCATGAGATCAGGTTTTCTATAGCGGTGAATCCTTCCCTCTTTCTTAAAGAGAAGGAAGCCACCAATAGCTACGAGCTGCCGTAAGCGCTCTTGCACTAGTACTGTATCACTACACTAAGAATAGAGGAACTACGAGCAGAAAGTCAAAAGTAGTCGCTCTTCGCCTTTCAAGATATTTCGTATAAAGAGAGAGATTTCCTATTGCCCTGCCTCCAATAGAATTAATGGCACCAACTGATTCAATAACAGGTCTTCAAGCCTCACTCGATTTCCTTTATATGTTGATGGCCGGTTCATTCCTATTTTCTAAAAGAAGCTAGGATCTTCTAATAATTATTAGAATACGGATACCACTAGCCTTATCCAAGACCGGATCGCAAAACAGAGGGGTGAAGGTCAGAAAGCCTTGCATCCCTTGCTGGGTTACTATAATAGGCATTCCATCTTGAAAAATAGAAAGCGAAAATACCATCCTCTACTCGATCAGTCCCGATTCGAACCAGACTCGACAAGTCCTGTTTGTAGAAGAGCATCTAATCGAACCATTGACAAAGTAACTAAACGTGCCAATGGAAGAGATCTCTTTTTTCTATCTTTTTCTGATGATATCGTCTTTGTTTATGCGATATTGCTTGGAAGTGATAACTAGAATTCTGGATTGCCCCTTGTTAGTGCTCCACCAGGGCTTTCTAAGAGAAGAGGGCATGCACCCTCTCTCTGTCTTTCTTTGTTTTTATTTTCTAACTAATATGTTGTCCCAAAGCCTTCCATTTGCATTTCCCTGTAGGAATTCCTTTTTCATTCGTTCTTCTGTTGAATGTAGTCCTCTTGAGCTGAGCTCTCTTTGAGGGCGGATTACATACAATACAAGATTTCTTTCATTTTTGCTCTAGCAGAAAGTGGGGGGGTGCCTGACCTCACCAAAAAAAGGGCTTTCCCCAGAGAATCTCCTTAGCCCAGGTCTGTCGAGCCTCAATTAACTGCTACTATAGGGTAGCCGCTTGAACTCATAGATGTGGTAACTGCGCCCTTCGCTCATTGACTATTCATTACCTGAATACTCAAATGAATAGCCATAGCTGCTAAGAACAACAAATGATCACCTTTCACCCCTGATATGATAGTAGTATGCCGGGCAAAAGCTTCCAGGGTCTCATCCCAAGATGAGAGGTTCTTTTTCACTTTTATGGTATAAGTATTGATGGGAAAGTTGGATCTTCTTTCTATCTATTGATTTTTATTGATAAATAGAAGTGGCCCACCCACTCACGACCCATGGGGAAGTCATCTACGCTCAGCAGCGACAATTCCTGTAAAGACGGGGGCTTATAGAGTTGGAGTTGGTCGTGTCCAGTCATTAGACTGGAAGCTTGAATGTCCTAAAAAAGAAGCTAAGCCAGCCAGTGATCCATAGGCCTTTGTTCGATCGCTTTCGTTCATCAGAAGTAGTGGACAAGGAGTCAGCATCGTGCATGCAATTCCATCGATCTGGTCAATTCATTTCCGCGAGACGCTGCTCCACTCTTTTGCTTTTGCATTGCCATACGAGGAAGATCGCTCAGTTACATGTCAAAAGATATTGAATTTCCGACAAAGCAATTCAGATTGAAATATGGGAATTTAGACCGAAAGATATCCATGTCAGTTAAAGATGTCTCTTTTTTTAGTTATAGGAACAGAGCGAAGGGCAAGCAGCTGAACCCATTTCCTTAATAGAATAGAATGGGGCTAGTTGGCGGACTTGATGTCATCTAA
>NC_092042.1:13175597-13183097 GCF_003086295.3 Arachis hypogaea | reverse complement strand
AAAAAGGACTGCAGATGCTGTTGGATTCTGACCTCCCTGCACTCGAAGTGGATTTTCTGGAGCTACAGAAGCCCAATTGACGCGCTCTCAACGGCGTTGGAAAGTAGACATCCTGAGCTTTCCAGCAATATATGATAGTCCATACTTTGCCCAAGATTTGATGGCCCAAACCGGCGTTCAAAGTCACCTCAAGAAATCCCAGCGTTAAACGCTGGAACTGGCACCCAAATGGGAGTTAAACGCCCAAACTGGCACCAAAGCTGACGTTTAACTCCAAGAAGAGTCTCTACACGAAATTTGCTTCATTGCTCAGCCCAAGCACACACCAAGTGGGCCCGGAAGAGGATTTTTATGTCATTTACTCATTTCTGTACACCTTAGGCTACTAGTTTCTTATAAGTAGGACCTTTTGCTATTGTATTAAAAATCTTTGGATCTTTACATCTTTTGATCACTTTAGATCTCTAGATCATCTTTGGACATTGTGTTCATAGATCATTGGGAGGCTGGCCATTCGGCCATGCCTAGACCTTATGCTTATGTATTTTCAACGGTGGAGCTTCTACACACCATAGATTAAGGTGTGGAGCTCTGCTGTACCTCGAGTATTAATGCAATTACTATTGTTCTTCCATTCAATTCCGCTTGTTCTTGTTCCAAGATATCACTTGTTCTTCAACTTGATGAAGGTGATGATTGACGCCTATCACCATTCTCACCCATGAACAAAGTGACTGACAACCACTCTTGTTCTACAAGCATTTGAGGCTTAGTGAATATCTCTTGGATTCCTGATTGCACGATGCATGGTTGATCGCCTGACAACCGAGTGCTCGCCTGACAAACGAGCCAGCCATTCCGTGAGGTCAGAGTCTTCGTGGAATAGGCAAGAACTGATGGCAGACAACTCAAGAAAACAAGCCTATGGACTTGTAGAGGATGTTCTGGTGAAGGTTGAAGACCATCACATCCCTACTGATTTCATAGTCCTAGAGACTGGGAAATGCATGGATGAATCCATCATCCTTGGCAGACCCTTCCTAGCCACAGCAAAGGCTGTGATTGATGTTGATAGAGGAGAGTTGATCATTCAAGTGAATGAAGAATCCTTGGTGTTTAAGGCTCAAGGATATCCCTCTGTCATCATGGAGAGGAAGCATGAAGAGCTTCTCTCAAAACAGAGCCAAACTGAGCCCCCACAGTCAAACTCTAAGTTTGGTGTTGGGAGGCCACAACCAAACTCTAAGTTTGGTGTTGAACCCCCACATTCAAACTCTAAGTTTGGTGTTGGGAGGGTCCAACACGGTTCTGAGCACTTCTGAGGCTCCATGAGAGTCCTCTGTCAAGCTAATGACATTAAAGAAGCGCTTGTTGGGAGGCAACCCAATGTTTTATAATTAATTATTTTCTTTTGTTATTTTATCTTTTTTGTAGGTTGATGATCATAAGAAGTCACAAAAACAATGAAAAAAGCAAAAACAGAATAAAAAACAGGAAGAAAAACAGCACACCCTGGAGGAAGATGCTGCTGGCGTTTAAACGCCAGTCAGCCTAGCAGTTGGGTGTTTAACGCCCAGTCTGGCACCCATCTGGGCGTTTAACGCCAGAAAGGGGGCACCAGACTGGCGTTAAATGCCAGTAAAGGGCAAGAACCTGGCGTTAAACGCCAGGAATGGGCACCAGCCCGGCGTTTAACGCCAGAAATGGCTCAAAATGTGGATTTTGATGCCATTTGGTGCAAGGATGCCTTTTCCTTGACACTACAGGATCTGTGGACCCCACAGGACCCTACCATCACTCTCTCTCTTCTTCCCCCATTCACCAATCACCTCAACACCTCTTCCCAAAAAAACCCCTCACCTATCAAATCCTACCCTTCTCTTCACCACTCACATCCATCCTTCATAAATCCCCACCAACCTCACCCTTCAAATTCAAACCACTTTCCCTCCCAAACCCACCCATAATGGCCGAACCTTTACACCCCTCTCTCCTATATATACCCTTCTTCAACCCTTCATTTTCACACAACCTAAACACCACTTCTCCCCCTCTTTGGCCGAATTCACCGCCATCTCCCTCTTCCTCATTTCTTCTTCTTCTACTCTCTTCTTTCTTCTTTTGCTCGAGGACGAGCAAACATTTTAAGTTTGGTGTGGTAAAAGCGTTGCTTTTTTGTTTTTCCATAACCATTATGGCATCCAAGGCCGGAGAAACCTCTAGAAAGAGGAAAGGGAAGGCAAAGGCTTCCACCTCCGAGTCATGGGAGATGGATAGATTCCTCTCAAGGGTGCATCAAGTCCACTTCTATGAAGTTGTGGCCTTGAAGAAGGTGATCCCCGAGGTCCCCTTTTCACTCAAAAAGGGTGAATATCCGGAGATCCGACACGAGATCCGAAGAAGAGGTTGGGAAGTTCTTACCAACCCCATTCAACAAGTCAGAATCTTGATGGTTCAAGAGTTCTATGCCAATGCATGGATCACCAAGAACCATGACCAAAGTGTGAACCCGAATCCAAAGAATTATCTTACTATGGTTCGGGGGAAATACTTGGATTTTAGTCCGGAGAGTGTGAGGGTGGCGTTCAACTTGCCTATGATGCAAGGAGATGAACATCCTTACACTAGAAGGGTCAACTTTGATCAAAGGTTGGACCAAGTCCTCACAGTCATATGTGAAGAGGGCGCACAATGGAAGCAAGATTCAAGAGGAAAGCCGGTCCAATTGAGAAGGCATGACCTCAAGCCCGTGGCTAGAGGATGGTTAGAGTTCATACAACGCTCAATCATCCCCACTAGCAACCGGTCCGAAGTTACCATAGACCGGGCTATCATGATCCATAGCATCATGATTGGAGAAGAAATAGAGGTTCATGAGGTTATAGCCCAAGAACTCTATAAGGTGGCGGACAAGACCTCCACCTTGGCAAGTTTAGCCTTCCCTCATCTCATTTGTCATCTCTGTTATTCAGTTGGAGTTGACATAGAGGGTGACATCCCCATTGATGAGGACAAACCCATCACCAAGAAAAGGATGGAGTACACAAGAGATCCCACTCATCATGAGATCCCTGAAATTCCTCAAGGGATGAATTTCCCTCCACAAAACTATTGGGAGCAACTACACACCTCCCTAGGAGAGTTGAGTTCCAACATGGGACAACTAAGGGTGGAGCACCAAGAACACTCCATCATCCTTCATGAGATTAGAGAAGATCAAAGAATCATGAGGGAGGAGCAACAAAGACAAGGAAGAGATATTGAGGAGCTCAAGGACTCCATAGGATCTTCAAGAGCAAGAAAGAGCCGCCATCACTAAGGTGGACCCGTTCTTTGATTTCCTTGTTATTTGTTCTTCTGTTTTTCGAATTTTATGCTTATGTTTATCCATGTTTGTGTCTTGTGATCATTAGTGTCTTAGTGTCTATGCCTTAAAGTTATGAATGTCCTATGAATCCATCACCTTTCTTAAATAAAAATGTGCTTAATTGAAAAAGGAAGAATTGCATGAATTTTGAATTTTATAACAGTTTAATTATTTTGATGTGGTGGCAATATTTTTGTTCTCTGAATGTATGCTTAAACAGTGCATATGTATCTTGAATTTGTGGTTCATGAATGTTGGCTCTTGAAAGAATGATGAAAAAGGAGACATGTTACTGAGGATCTGAAAAATCATTAAAATGATTCTTGAAGCAAGAAAAAGCTATTCAAAAAAAAAAAAGAAGAGAAAAATCGAAAAAAAAAAGAAAACGAAAAAAAAAAAGAGAAGAGAGAAATAAGAGTTGTGATCCAAGGCAATAAGAGTGTGCTTAAGAACCCTGGACACCTCTAATTGGGGACTTTAGCAAAGCTGAGTCACAATCTGAAAAGGTTCACCCAATTATGTGTCTGTGGCATGTATGTATCCGGTGGTAATACTGGAAGACAGAGTGCTTTGGGCCACAGCCAAGACTCAATAAATAGCTATGTTCAAGAATCATCATACCTTACTAAGAGAATCATTAACACTATCTGGACTCTGAGTTCCTAAAGAAGCCAACCATTCTGAATTTCAAGGGATAGATTGAGATGCCAAAACTGTTTAGAGGCAAAAAGTTAAAAACCCCGCTCATCTAATTAATACTGATCTTCATAGATGTTTTTGGAATTCATTGCATATTCTCTTCTTTTTATCTTATTTGATTTCCAGTTGCTTGAGGACAAGCAACAATTTAAGTTTGGTGTTGTGATGAGCGGATAATTTGTATACTTTTTGGCATTGTTTTTAGTATGTTTTTAGTATGATATAGTTAGTTTTTAGTATATTTTTATTAGTTTTTAGTTAAAATTCACTTTTCTGGACTTTACTATGAGTTTGTGTGTTTTTCTGTGATTTCAGGTATTTTCTGGCTGAAATTGAGGGACCTGAGCAAAAATCTGATTCAGAGACCAAAAAGGACTGCAGATGCTGTTGGATTCTGACCTCCCTGCACTCGAAGTGGATTTTCTGGAGCTACAGAAGCCCAATTGGCGCGCTCTCAACGGCGTTGGAAAGTAGACATCCTGGGCTTTCCAGCAATATATGATAGTCCATACTTTGCCCAAGATTTGATGGCCCAAACCGGCGTTCAAAGTCACCTCAAGAAATCCCAGCGTTAAACGCTGGAACTGGCACCCAAATGGGAGTTAAACGCCCAAACTGGCACCAAAGTTGGCGTTTAACTCCAAGAAGAGTCTCTACACGAAATTTGCTTCATTGCTCAGCCCAAGCACACACCAAGTGGGCCCGGAAGAGGATTTTTATGTCATTTACTCATTTCTGTACACCTTAGGCTACTAGTTTCTTATAAGTAGGACCTTTTGCTATTGTATTAAAAATCTTTGGATCTTTACATCTTTTGATCACTTTAGATCTCTAGATCATCTTTGGACATTGTGTTCATAGATCATTGGGAGGCTGGCCATTCGGCCATGCCTAGACCTTATGCTTATGTATTTTCAACGGTGGAGCTTCTACACACCATAGATTAAGGTGTGGAGCTCTGCTGTACCTCGAGTATTAATGCAATTACTATTGTTCTTCCATTCAATTCCGCTTGTTCTTGTTCCAAGATATCACTTGTTCTTCAACTTGATGAAGGTGATGATTGACGCCCATCACCATTCTCACCCATGAACAAAGTGACTGACAACCACTCTTGTTCTACAAGCATTTGAGGCTTAGTGAATATCTCTTGGATTCCTGATTGCACGATGCATGGTTGATCGCCTGACAACCGAGTGCTCGCCTGACAAACGAGCCAGCCATTCCGTGAGGTCAGAGTCTTCGTGGTATAGGCAAGAACTGATGGCAGCATTCAAGAGAATCCGGAAGGTCTAACCTTGTCTGTGGTATTCTGAGTAGGATTCAATGACTGAATGATTGTGACGTGCTTCAAACCTGTAACTTACTGGGCGTTAGTGACAGACGCAAAAGAATCGCTGGATTCTATTCCGGTAGGGGAGGGAACCACACCGGTGATTGGCAGCACTGTGACAGAGTGTGTGCATTAGCTTTCACTGCGAGGATGGGAGGTAGCTGCTGACAACAGTGAAACCCTACACGAGCTTGCCATGGAAAGGAGTAGGAAGGATTGGATGAAGGCAGTAGGAAAGCAGAGAGACGGAAGGGAAGGCATCTTCATGCGCTTATCTGAAGTTCCCACCAATGAATTACATAAGTATCTCTATCTTTACCTTTGTGTTATTTTCGTTCATCACCATTATCATTTGAGTTTGCCTGACTAAGATTTACAAGATGACCATAGCTTGCTTCAATACTAACAATCTCCGTGGGATCGACCCTTACTCACGTAAGGTTTATTACTTGGACGACCCAGTGCACTTGCTGGTTAGTTGTGCGAAGTTGTGTAATGCCATGGTATTGAGCTACCACGTTTTTGGAGCCATTACCGGGGATTATGAGAGTTGTGAAAAAGTATAGTTCACAATTTCGCCCACCAATAAACCAGTGGCTCTTTCCATTGTGCAAGCGAGATTGGTTGGATTAGCCCACTTTTCTATAGGTTATATATTTACTTATGCAGCGTTAAATTGTTCATTCCAATCGCCAATCTATAATTCCAAAAAAAGTAGGATCTTTCGGGGAGTGGTTGGTTTGCTAGAAAAGGCGTAGCGTGGGTTAAAACTTCATTTCTTTTATTCATTTTATAAAAATAAACCTCTTAAAGAATTAGAAGGTCTAGTTTACTGCGATGTGTGATTTGATCTTTATTCCCTTTTTCTATTCGAAATCTTATTGTTGGGTCAACCCCCCTTCTTTTGTTTGTCCACTACATAATGTGGTATACTGTATTCATTAAGATGATATTTTATCTTATCTCATAAAGGTTCCGCTCAAAGAAGGGAATCAACAAGTATTATGTGGATCCAATCACGATCTTTTAATAAGAACAAGAAATCTTTCTCGATCAATCCTTTTGCCCCATTCCATTTGTTCCTGAATAGCCTCCTTTAAAAGGGCTTCTGCTTCCCCAGTGAATGTCTTCGTAGAAGATATTATTTCTTGGAATTGAGGTTTATTCATTTTTAAGTAAGCACGTAATTCAACGAGAAATTTCCTTACCTGTCCAATTTCTAATGAATCAAGATAACCATTTGTTTCGGTATAAATAGTTATTATCTGTTCTTCCACAGTGAGAGGAGCTGATTGGGATTGTTTAAGTAATTCGCGTAATCGTTGACCTCTTGCCAATTGATTTTGAGTAGCTTTATCGAGATCAGAAGCAAATTGCAGAATAAATCAAATCCCCTAAGTCATGAATGGTTAATTGTCTTATGACTCATAAATTTACTCATAAATCTGATAGAAATTTTTTTTAACAATTTTTCAAGAGAAAAATGATACCTTTTCTCGTTCGCGCTACCAGCGGAGCCCGGGCACACTCCGTTCCTTTGATCAAAGAATAATATTCAAAGAATATTTTTGTGAAATTGAAAAAATAAAAAAAAATGTTTTCAAAATTCTTCTAATTTTTATGTCTAGGAAACTGGCTTATTTAGTACTTTCTATTTTTTATTACTTTTCTATTTGAATCTTATTTCAAGATTTTTTCTTTTAGTGTCGTTTTTGTTCTATTTTCCTTTCTTTCAGTTAAAAAAAACTCCAAAGTCTACTTTTTTGTAGATCACGGTAAGAGAAAGAGAAATTTCTAATATTTTTTCTATTTACTTTTTCGATATTTTTATCTATCTATCTATCCGAGTAATTAATATTAATTGAATTAAAATATTTTAATTAATATTAAATAAAATAATAGAAATAATAAGAGAAGAGACTGTAAGTGAAAAGTCTCTTTCTCCCAGATATAATTTGATCATTCTGAGCAAATCCAAAATCTTTATAGAGAGAACCAATCATTAGTTCCCACCCATGGATCGAATGGAATCCTATACATAAATCTGCTAATAAAAGAATGGAAAAAGCTTTTATTGTGTCACTTAAGTTATATAGGAATT
>NC_092042.1:13148097-13170597 GCF_003086295.3 Arachis hypogaea | reverse complement strand
TACTCCTGTTACAATTTTGACTGCCCAATAACCAATTTGGTCCCAAGGTAAGGAATAACCAGTTACACCAAAAGATGCGGTCAATACAGCCAAAACAACGCCCGTAACCCACGTCAATTCACGAGGTTTTTTAAAACCGCAGGTAAGATACACACGAAATACGTGCAGGATCATCATTAAAACCATCATACTTGCCGACCATCGATGAACAGATCGGATTAAACAACCAAAGTTAGCCTCAGTCATTTGATGAGCGGATAATTTGTATGCTTTTTGGCATTGTTTTTAGTATGTTTTTGGTATGATATAGTTAGTTTTTAGTATATTTTTATTAGTTTTTAGTTAAAATTCACTTTTCTGGACTTTACTATGAGTTTGTGTGTTTTTCTGTGATTTCAGGTATTTTCTGGCTGAAATTGAGGGACCTGAGCAGAAATCTGATTCAGAGACTAAAAAGGACTGCAGATGCTGTTGGATTCTGACCTCCCTGCACTCGAAGTAGATTTTCTGGAGCTACAGAAGCCCAATTGGCGCTCTCTCAACGGAGTTGGAAAATAGACATCCTGGGCTTTCCAGAAATATATGATAGTCCATACTTTGCCCAAGATTTGATGGCCCAAACCGGCGTTCAAAGTCACCCTCAGAAATCCCAGCGTTAAACGCCGGAACTGGCACCCAAATGGGAGTTAAACGCCCAAACTGGCATAAAAGCTGGCGTTTAACTCCAAGAGAAGTCTCTGCACGAAAAATGCTTCATTGCTCAGCCCAAGCACACACCAAGTGGGCCCGGAAGTGGATTTTTATGTCATTTACTCATTTCTGTACACCTTAGGCTACTAGTTTTCTATAAGTATGACCTTTTACTATTGTATTTTGATATCGGGGGATTGTTTTAGATTCTTTGATCATCTTTGGACATTTAGTTCTTAGATTATTGGGAGGCTGGCCATTCGGCCATGCCTAGACCTTATGCTTATGTATTTTCAACGGTGGAGTTTCTACACACCATAGATTAAGGTGTGGAGCTCTGCTGTACCTCGAGTATTAATGCAATTACTATTGTTCTTCCATTCAATTCCGCTTGTTCTTTATCCAAGATATCACTTGTTCTTCAACTTGATGAATGTGATGATCCGTGACACTCATCATCATTCTCACCCATGAACAAGGTGACTGACAACCACTCTTGTTCTACAAGTGATCAAGGCTCTAGTGAATATCTCTTGGATTCCTGATTGCACGATGCATGGTTGATCGCCTGACAACCGAGTGCTCGTCTGACAAACGAGCCAACCATTCCGTGAGATCAGAGTCTTCGTGGTATAGGCGAGAACTGATGGCAGCATTCAAGAGAATCCGGAAGGTCTAACCTTGTCTGTGGTATTCTGAGTAGGATTCAATGACTGAATGACTGTGACGTGCTTCAAACTCCTGAAGGCGGGGCGTTAGTGACAGACGCAAAAGAATCACTGGATTCTATTCCGGCCTGATTGAGAACCGACAGGTGAATTCCGCTATGCTGTGACAGAGCATATGCAATCGCTTTCACTGAGAGGATGGGAGGTAGCCACTGACAACGGTGAAACCCTTGCTTAAGCTTGCCATGGAAAGGAGTAAGAAGGATTGGATGAAGACAGTAGGAAAGCAGAGAGACGGAAGGGAAGGCAACTTCATGCGCTTATCTGAAGTTCCTACCAATGAATTACATAAGTATCTTTATCTTTACCTTTGTGTTATTTTCGTTCATCATCATATCCATTTGAGTTTGCCTGACTAAGATTTACAAGATGACCATAGCTTGCTTCATACTAACAATTTCCGTGGGATCGACCCTTACTCGCGTAAGGTTTATTACTTGGACGACCCAGTGCACTTGCTGGTTAGTTGTGCGAAGTTGTGTAATGCCATGGTATTGAGCCACCAAGTTTTTGGGGTTCATGACCGGGGATTATGAGAGTTGTGAAAAAGTATTGTTCACAATTTCGCGCACCAAGTTTTTGGCGCCGTTGACGGGGATTGTTCAAGTTTTGAGCAAGCTTTTGGTAACATCAGTGCCAAGATCCGGCAACAACACCAAGTTTTTGGCGTTATTGCCAGGGATTGTTCAAGTTTGGACAACTGACGGTTCATCTTGTTGCTTAGATTAGGTATTTATTTTTTTTTTCGAAAATCTTGAAGATGAATTCTAGAGTTTCATGATGATTTGTTGAAATCTGGCTGGCTGAGAAGCCATGTCTAATCTCATTGGACCGAGGTTTCAACTTATCACCACAGGAGCTTGTTGATTTCTATCAATCTTGCTCTTGGAGCAGTGATCTGCTAAGGCTTGGCTGGCCTTTGGCCATGTCTAGTGTTTTGGACCGAAGCTTTCTTTGAAGGCTTGGCTGGCTGTGAAGCCATGTCTAATTCCTGGACCGGAGTCTTAGACTAGCATTGCACTGATTCCTGGAATTCTCATAAAGAATTTTGATACCTTTTTCCACTTAATTTTCGAAAAAAAAACACAAAAAAAAATCAAAAAATTCATAAAATCCAAAAATAATTCTTGTTTGAGTCTAGTGTCTCATGTTAAGTTTGGTGTCAATTGCATGTTTCTGTTCTTATTGCATTCATGCATGTGTCTTAAGAATCTTCAAGTAATTCTTGATGATTTTCGTGCTCTGATCTTTGAATTCTATTGACTTGAGTGTCTCATTTGCATTTTCATTTTGTTAGTGTCAGTAGTATACAAACTGCTAAGTTTGGTGTCTTGCATGCATTGTTATTTGATTCTTGTTGCATTTTGAATTTTCCTTATTATTAAAAATCCAAAAATATTTTTAATTTGTGTCTTTTCAAGTCAATAATACAGAGAATTGAAGATTCAGAACATACAGCAGAGGAATTGCACAGAAAAAGTGGGCGTTCAAAACGCCCAGTGAAGAAGGACAGACTGGCGTTTAAACGCCAGCCAGGGTACCTGGTTGGGCGTTTAACGCCCAAAAGGGTAGCATTTTGGGCGTTAAACGCCAGAATGTGCACCATTCTGGGCATTTAACGCCAGGATGGCTAGAGGGGAAGATTTTGTTTTCAAATCAAATTTTTTCTAAGTTTTCAAAATCTTTTCAAAATCAAATCTTTTTCAAATCAATTTTCCAATCAAATCTTCTTCAAAACCAATTTCTTTCCATTTTTTAAGATACTTACTATCAATTAATGATTTGATTCAACATTTCAAGTATATTACCTTTTCTGTTGAGAAAGGTTTAATGTTTGAATCATATCTTTTCTTGTTAGTCAAGTTTTTAATTTTCAAATCAAATCTTTTTAAAATGTTTTTCAAATCATATCTTCTCAATCACATTTTTTTTAAAACAATCATATCTTCTTAACCACATCTTTTCCCAAATAGTTTCAATCAAATCTTTTTGATTTCTAATTTCAAAATCTTTTTCAAAAATCACTTGATTTCTTTTCCATTTTCATTTTCGAAAATTAAATAATGTTTTTCAAAAATGTTTTCAAAATTTTTCACTCAATTTTCGAAAAATTACTTCCCTCCTTCTCACATCCTTCTATTTATGGACTAACGCTATTCCTTAATGCAAAATTCGAACTCCATCTTCTCTGATAAGTTCGAATTTTCTACTTCTGTCTTCTACTCTTCTTTTCCTCTGACACCTAAAGGAATCTCTATACTGTGACATAGAGGATTCCACATTTTCTTGTTCTCTTCTCTTTCTTATGAGCAGGAGCAAAGACAAAGGCATTCTTGTTGAGGCTGATCCTGAACCTGAAAGGACCTTGAAGAGAAAGCTCAGAGAAGCCAAAGCACAACTCTCTTTAGAGCACTTGAACGAATTCTTCAAAGAAGAAGAACTCATGGCAGCCGAAAACAACAACAATGCCAACAATGCAAGGAAGGTGCTGGGTGACTTTACTGCACCTACTCCCGACTTCTATGGGAGAAGCATCTCTATCCCTGCCATTGGAGCAAACAACTTTGAGCTTAAGCCTCAACTAGTTTCTCTAATGCAACAGAATTGCAAGTTCCATGGACTTCCATTGGAAGATCCTCATCAGTTTTTAGCTGAATTCTTGCAAATCTGTGACACTGTTAAGACTAATGGGGTTGACCCTGAGGTCTATAGACTAATGCTATTTCCTTTTGCTGTAAGAGACAGAGCTAGAACATGGTTGGATTCTCAACCTAAAGAAAGCCTGGACTCTTGGTAAAAGCTAGTCAATGCCTTCTTGGCAAAGTTCTTTCCACCTCAAAAATTGAGTAAGCTTAGAGTGGAAGTCCAAACCTTCAGACAGAAGGAAGGAGAATCCCTCTATGAAGCTTGGGAAAGATACAAACAATTGATCAGAAAGTGTCCCTCTGACATGCTTTCTGAATGGAGCATCATAGGTATTTTCTATGATGGTCTCTCTGAACTGTCCAAGATGTCTTTGGATAGCTCTTCTGGAGGCACTCTTCATCTGAAGAAGACGCCTACAGAGGCTCAAGAACTGATTGAAATGGTTGCAAATAACCAATTCATGTACACTTCTGAAAGAAATCCTGTGAACAATGGGACTAGTCAGAAGAAAGGAGTTCTTGAAATTGACACTCTGAATGCCATTTTGGCTCAGAACAAAATATTGACTCAACAAGTCAATATGATTTCTCAAAGTCTGTCTGGAATGCAAAATGCACCAAGCAGTACTAAGGAAGCTTCATCTGAGGAAGAAGCTTATGATCCTGAGAATCCTTCAATGGAAGAGGTGAATTACATGGGAGAACCCTATGGAAACACCTACAATCCTTCATGGAGGAATCATCCAAATCTCTCATGGAAGGATCAACAGAGACCTCAACAAGGTTTCAATAACAATAATGGTGGAAGAAGCAGGTTTAGCAATAGCAAGCCTTTTCCATCATCTTCTCAGCAACAGACAGAGAGCTCTAAGCAGAATACCTCTGACTTAGCAACAATGGTCTCTGATCTAATCAAAACCACTCAAAGTTTCATGACTGAAACAAGGTCCTCCATCAGAAATTTGGAAGGACAAGTGGGTCAGCTGAGCAAGAAAATTACTGAACTCCCTCCTAGTACTCTTCCAAGCAATACAGAAGAAAATCCAAAAGGAGAGTGCAAGGCCATCAACATGGCCGAATTTTGGGAGGAAGAAGAGGCAGTGAACGCCACTGAGGAAGACCTCACTGGGCGTCCACTGGCCTCCAATGAGTTCCCCAATGAGGAACCATGGGAATCTGAGGCTCAAAATGAGACCATAGAGATTCCATTGGACTTACTTCTGCCATTCATGAGCTCTGATGAGTATTCTTCCTCTGAAGAGGATGAGTATGTCACTGAAGAGCAAGTTGCTAAATACCTTGGAGCAATCATGAAGCTAAATGACAAGTTATTTGGAAATGAGACTTGGGAGGATGAACCCCCTTTGCTCACCAAAGAACTAGATGACTTGTCTAGGCAGAAACTGCCTCAAAAGAGGCAGGATCCTGGGAAGTTTTCTATACCTTGTACCATAGGCACCATGACCTTCAAGAAGGCCTTGTGTGACTTAGGGTCAAGTGTAAACCTCATGCCCCTCTCTGTAATGGAGAAATTAGGGATCTTTGAGGTGCAAGCTGCAAAAATCTCACTAGAGATGGCAGATAACTCAAGAAAACAAGCCTATGGACTTGTGGAGGATGCTCTGGTCAAAGTTGAAGACCATTACATCCCTACTGATTTCATAGTCCTAGAGACTGGGAAGAGCATGGATGAGTCCATCATCCTTGGCAGACCCTTCCTAGCCACTGCGAGGGCCGTGATTGATGTTGATAGAGGAGAGTTGATCATTCAAGTGAATGAAGAGTCCTTGGTGTTTAAAGCCCAAGGATATCCCTCTGTCATCATGGAGAGGAAGCATGAAGAACTTCTCTCCAAACAGAGCCAAACAGAGCCCCCACAGTCAAACTCTAAGTTTGGTGTTGGGAGGCCACAGCCAAACTCTAAGTTTGGTGTTGAACCCCCACATTCAAACTCTAAGTTTGGTGTTGGGAGGTTCCAACACGGTTCTAAGTATCTGTGAGGCTCCATGAGAGTCCTCTGTCAAGCTAATGACAGTAAAGAAGCGCTTGTTGGGAGGCAACCCAATGTTTTATAATTAACCATTTTCTTTTGTTATTTTCTCTTTTTTGTAGGTTGATGATCATAAGAAGTCACAAAAACAATGAAAAAAGCAAAAACAGAATGAAAAACAGGAAGAAAAACAGCACACCCTAGAGGACGCACCCACTGGCGTTTAAACGCCAGTGAGGTTAGCTGGTGGGCGTTTAACGCCCAGTCTGGCACCATTCTGGGCGTTTAACGCCAGAAAGGGGCACCAGACTGGCGTTAAACGCCAGAAAGGGGCAAGATGTTGGCGTTAAACGCCAGAAATGGGCACCAGCCTGGCGTTTAACGCCAGAAATGGCTCAAAACGTGTTTTTGAGTGCCATTTGGTGCAGGGATGACTTTTCCTTGACACCTAAGGATCTGTGGACCCCACAGGAACCCCACCTACCCTACCACTCTCTCTCTTCTTCACCATTCACCTCAACACCTCTTTCCCAAAAACCCCTCACCTATCAAATCCCATCTTTCTCTTCACCACTCACATCCATCCTTCATAAAACCCCACCTACCCCACCATTCAAATTCAAACCACTTTCCCACCCAAACCCACCCTCTAATGGCCGAACATCTCTCTCCCCCTCTCCTATATAAACCCTCCTTCACTCCTTCA
Source organism: Arachis hypogaea (assembly GCF_003086295.3). Taxonomy (NCBI): domain Eukaryota; kingdom Viridiplantae; phylum Streptophyta; class Magnoliopsida; order Fabales; family Fabaceae; genus Arachis; species Arachis hypogaea. The sequence goes on along the minus strand of NC_092042.1, from coordinate 13,163,838 downwards.
TTTTCACACACCTTAAACACTACTTCTTCTCCCTTTTGGCCGAACACATAGCCATTCCCTTTCTCCTCATTTCTTCTTCTTCTACTCTCTTCTTTCTTCTTTTGCTCGAGAACGAGCAAACATTTTAAGTTTGGTGTGGTAAAAGCAGTGCTTTTTGTTTTTCCATAACCATTTATGGCATCCAAGGCCGGAGAAACCTCTAGAAAGAGGAAAGGGAAGGCAAAGGCTTCCACCTCCGAGTCATGGGAGATGGAGAGATTCATCTCAAGGGTGCATCAAGACCATTTCTATGACGTTGTGGCCTTGAAGAAGGTGATCCCCGAGGTCCCTTTTTCACTCAAAAAGGGTGAATATCCGGAGATCCGACATGAGATTCGAAGAAGAGGTTGGGAAGTTCTTACCAACCCCATTCAACAAGTCGGAATCTTGATGGTTCAAGAGTTCTATGCCAATGCATGGATCACCAAGAACCATGACCAAAGTGTGAACCCGAATCCAAAGAATTACCTTACTATGGTTCGGGGGAAATACTTGGATTTTAGTCCGGAGAGTGTGAGGGTGGCGTTCAACTTGCCTATGATGCAAGGAGATGAACATCCTTACACTAGAAGGGTCAACTTTGATCAAAGATTGGACCAAGTCCTCACAGTCATATGTGAAGAGGGCGCCCAATGGAAGAGAGATTCAAGAGGAAAGCCGGTTCAATTGAGAAGGCATGACCTCAAGTCCGTGGCTAGAGGATGGTTAGAGTTTATACAACGCTCAATCATTCCCACTAGCAACCGGTCCGAAGTTACCATAGACCGGGCTATCATGATCCATAGCATCATGATTGGAGAAGAAATAGAGGTTCATGAGGTTATAGCCCAAGAACTCTATAAGGTGGCGGACAAGTCCTCTACCTTGGCAAGGTTAGCCTTTCCTCATCTCATTTGTCACCTCTGTTATTCAGTTGGAGTTGACATAGAAGGAGACACCCCCATTGATGAGGACAAGCCCATCACTAAGAAGAGGATGGAGCACACAAGAGATCCCACTCATCATGAGATCCCTGAGATTCCTCAAGGGATGCACTTTCCTCCACAAAACTATTGGGAGCAATTAAACACCTCCCTAGGAGAGTTGAGTTCCAACATGGGACAACTAAGGGTGGAGCATCAAGAACACTCCATCATCCTTCATGAGATTAGAGAAGATCAAAGAATCATGAGGGAGGAGCAACAAAGACAAGGAAGAGATATTGAGGAGCTCAAGCACTCCATAGGATCTTCAAGAACAAGAAAGAGCCGCCATTACTAAGGTGGACCCGTTCTTTGATTTCCTTGTTCTTTATTCTTCAGTTTTTCGAATTTTATGCTTGTGTTTATCCATGTTTGTATCTTGTGATCATTAGTGTCTTAGTGTCTATGCCTTAAAGTTATGAATGTCCTATGAATCCATCACCTTTCTTAAATAAAAATGTGCTTAATTGAAAAAAGGAAAGAATTGCATGAATTTTGAATTTTATAACAGTTTAATTAGTTGGATGTGGTGGCAATATTTTTGTTCTCTGAATGTATGCTTAAACAGTGCATATGTCTTTTGAATTTGTGGTTCATGAATGTTGGCTCTTGAAAGAATGATGAAAAAGGAGACATGTTACTGAGGATCTGAAAAATCATTAAAATGATTCTTGAAGCAAGAAAAAAGCATTTCTATTCAAAAAAAAAATTCGAAAAAAAAAAGAAAGAAAAGAAAACGAAAAAAAAATTATAGAGAAATAAGAGTTGTGATCCAAGGCAAATAAGAGTGTGCTTAAGAACCCTGGACACCTCTAATTGGGGACTTTAGCAAAGCTGAGTCACAATCTGAAAAGGTTCACCCAATTATGTGTCTGTGGCATGTATGTATCCGGTGGTAATACTGGAAGACAGAGTGCTTTGGGCCACAGCCAAGACTCAATAAGTAGCTTTGTTCAAGAATCATCATACTTTACTAGGAGAATCATTAACACTATCTGGATTCTAAGTTCCTAAAGAAGCCAACCATTCTGAATTTCAAAGGATAGAGTGAGATGCCAAAACTGTTCGGAGGCAAAAAGCTAAAAGCCCCGCTCATCTAATTAATACTGATCTTCATAGATGTTTTTGGAATTCATTGCATATTCTCTTCTTTTTATCTTATTTGATTTTCAGTTGCTTGAGGACAAGCAACAATTTAAGTTTGGTGTTGTGATGAGCGGATAATTTGTATGCTTTTTGGCATTGTTTTTAGTATGTTTTTGGTATGATATAGTTAGTTTTTAGTATATTTTTATTAGTTTTTAGTTAAAATTCACTTTTCTGGACTTTACTATGAGTTTGTGTGTTTTTCTGTGATTTCAGGTATTTTCTGGCTGAAATTGAGGGACCTGAGCAGAAATCTGATTCAGAGACTAAAAAGGACTGCAGATGCTGTTGGATTCTGACCTCCCTGCACTCGAAGTGGATTTTCTGGAGCTACAGAAGCCCAATTGGCGCGCTCTCAACGGCGTTGGAAAGTAGACATCCTGGGCTTTCCAGCAATATATGATAGTCCATACTTTGCCCAAGATTTGATGGCCCAAACCGGCGTTCAAAGTCACCCTCAGAAATCCCAGCGTTAAACGCCGGAACTGGCACCCAAATGGGAGTTAAACGCCCAAACTGGCATAAAAGCTGGCGTTTAACTCCAAGAGAAGTCTCTGCACGAAAAATGCTTCATTGCTCAGCCCAAGCACACACCAAGTGGGCCCGGAAGTGGATTTTTATGTCATTTACTCATTTCTGTACACCTTAGGCTACTAGTTTTCTATAAGTAGGACCTTTTACTATTGTATTTTGATATCGGGGGATTGTTTTAGATCCTTTGATCATCTTTGGACATTTAGTTCTTAGATTATTGGGAGGCTGGCCATTCGGCCATGCCTAGACCTTATGCTTATGTATTTTCAACGGTGGAGTTTCTACACACCATAGATTAAGGTGTGGAGCTCTGCTGTACCTCGAGTATTAATGCAATTACTATTATTCTTCCATTCAATTCCGCTTGTTCTTTATCCAAGATATCACTTGTTCTTCAACTTGATGAATGTGATGATCCGTGACACTCATCATCATTCTCACCCATGAACAAGGTGACTGACAACCACTCTTGTTCTACAAGCGATCAAGGCTCTAGTGAATATCTCTTGGATTCCTGATTGCACGATGCATGGTTGATCGCCTGACAACCGAGTGCTCGTCTGACAAACGAGCCAACCATTCCGTGAGATCAGAGTCTTCGTGGTATAGGCGAGAACTGATGGCAGCATTCAAGAGAATCCGGAAGGTCTAACCTTCGTTCATCATCATATCCATTTGAGTTTGCCTGACTAAGATTTACAAGATGACCATAGCTTGCTTCATACTAACAATCTCCGTGGGATCGACCCTTACTCGCGTAAGGTTTATTACTTGGACGACCCAGTGCACTTGCTGGTTAGTTGTGCGAAGTTGTGTAATGCCATGGTATTGAGCCACCAAGTTTTTGGGGTTCATGACCGGGGATTATGAGAGTTGTGAAAAAGTATTGTTCACAATTTCGCGCACCATCATTATATATTGAACCAAAGCAAAAGCCTCAGTAACGGTCGGACAATAATAAAAGGTCATAGCAAACCCCATTGCTACTTGGACTAAAAAGCAAGTAAGTGTAATTCCTCCTAAACAATAGAATATGTTGACATGAGGAGGGACATATTTACTAGAAATCTGATCAAAACTTGTTTGATGTTCTAATAGAATTTATTGAATTGTTTCGTGTTAATATAATAGTTTTAGTGCAGAATCGAATCCCCCTTTGTCCATACTAAGGTATATTATAAGGCCAATAAGTTGATTCGATATTTCACTATCAACCTCTTGGCCTAAAAAAAGTAGTCTTTCTCTATAAAGTCAGTTGATTAGGATAAGAATTCTCGCTATTTCTTAGATTCATGGACCCAATTCAATTCAGCGGGATCTATTCACCTCTTTGGGCTTCTATTGAATCGAGAAATAGGTTTGATTGTCCATCTTTTTGATAGAATATATATAAGATATCCTACGGATAATTCAAATCGAACCAATTGGATGTCCGACTCGGTCCTATCCATTAGACAATGGACGCATTGACTCGATTTATGATACTATCGGAGTGAAACAAGTAGATCTAAAGAAGAACAGGGGTTAGATTCCATTAGTAACAAGTAAATCCTTTATTTCCATTCCAATCGATTGAAGACCCTGACAAACAATTAACGTCTTCTTCCGATATCTCGATTGAAATACCTGTGAATGGTATTTTTCGTAGAAATAGTATCCTTGCTCATTTCGACGATCCTCAATATAGAACACAAAATTCGGGAATTCCGAAATATAAGACTATTGGAACCCCCCTCTTTTTAAAAAAGAGGATTTAATTGAATATGAAGGAGTCAAAGAATGTAAACCAAAATACCAAATCAAAGTAGAGCGATTTTTTTTCATTCCCGAAGAAGTGCATCTTTTATCCGAACCTTCTTCCATAATGGTAAGGAACAACAGTATTATTGAAACAAATACACCAATCACTTTTAATATAAAAAGTCGAGTAGGCGGATTGGTGCGAATGGAGAAGAAAAAAAAAGATTGAATTACAAATATTTTCTGGGGATATCCATTTTCCTGGCGAAATGGATAAGGTATACCGACACAGTGGTATTTTGATACAACCCGAAAGGTTAAAAAAAGATTCAAAGGAATAAAAAAAATTAAAAATTGGATCTTTCATCAAAGGACATCAATTACTAAGATTCAAAGCAATTAGACCTTTTAATGAATACACGGAGGAACACTTCGCGTAATGAATATTAGTCGGATTTCGAATCCAAAGAGGGCCCCTTCTATCAAAACAAAATCTCTTTTTCCGAAGAAAGCATTCATTTTTTCAGTTTCATTTCTTTTTTTCAAAGTAATTACTAGAGTTTTAGCAAAATCCACTTATGTAATAAAGTTGATCCCCTACCCTAAGGTTTTGAGCAGCGGTGTAGTATCAGATTCCACAGATAGTAAGTCTTTTCTTTCTTATGAAAAAGAAAAAGAAGTCTTTCTCAAAGATTCTATAGACCATAGAAATGTCATATTAGAAAGTATATGATATATGAAATTGAGATAGTTACCTTTCAGAAAATTAGAGAATGTTAATGTAGATGTGTTATTCTTCGGAAGGTAGGAGAAAAGATAAAACTATAAAAATAAAAAGAAAAAGAGATGAAACCCTTTTTTAATCAAAATTCAAGTTTGAAACTCATGTAGTTAACCCATTCCATTTTCTTTTAGTTAATTCCAGAAAAATGGAACAATTGACTGCTGAGCCGTATGAGGCAGGAAACTCTCAAGTACGGTTCTAAGGGAAGGAATTTACTCACCTATTCCGACCGCGGAGAACAGGCCATTCGACAGGGAGATTCCGAAATTGCTGAGGCTTGGTTTGATCAAGCCGCTGAATATTGGAAACAAGCTATAGCCCTTACCCCCGGTAATTATATTGAAGCACAGAATTGGTTGAAGATCACAGGGCGTTCTTAATTTAATAAAAACACTCTTTTTTTTAGTTCTATTTATATTATTCTATATACCCTTATATCTTAATATATATTATTTCCATATTTATTTTTATATTTCTTACTATATTTATCTTACTAAATAATCTTATTTATATAAAATTTTTGAGTAGTCTACTCCCCTCGAATGGAGAATCTCCTTCATTTTTAATTGAAATTTAAAGAGTATCCCTAAATTCATAAGAGATTTGCTTGTCTATCTTATGTATAATTTCATGTGATCTTTTAGGCCCAGACTTAACCTCGATGGTTATGCCACCAAAGAGAAGATGTGTACGAACGAGATATCTAACAACAAGAAGAAGGAAAAGGATTGAATAGAGGAACTCTCGAACATTTAGCGATCTCAGATGTGTCGATATCAATGGTAACTCATTATTTTGATGAAAAATTTCTTCGGTGTCAGGAACATTAGAAATTTCCTATCTGATAAAATTCTTTTAGTTAGGGATAACAATAGCCAAAGGAACCGTTATTCCATATATTTTGATATTGAAAATCAATTTTTGGAGATTTCTAATGATCCTTCTTTTCTAAGTGAACCAGAAAGTCTTTTTGATAGTTATAATAAGAATTCTAGCTATCTGAATAATGTCTCTAAGAGACATGAGAATCATTACATGTATGATACTAAATCGAGTTGGAAAAATGGCATTCATAATTGCATTGAAAGTTATCTTCGTTCTCAAATCTATATTGTTAGTCACATTTTAGGTGAAAGTGAATAGAATAAATAAATAGAATAAATAGTATTGAATAGTATTCAATTTGAGAAGAGAATCTTTATAGAGGATTTCGAATAGATTCGAAATTTAATAGATTTTAAGACATATATGGTAGAATCGTAACCATAGAATACGACCCTAATCGAAATGATAATAAATAAAAGAAATGAAATATATATTTTTTTTTCTAATTTTATTTTAATAAAAAATTTGTAATAATTGAATTATGACATATTCATTATGTTCGGAATAGCAAATTCCAAACTGTTAATAACTAAGATCCTATTAGTTTATTTAATTCCTATGCATGCGCATTTTCTCCATTATCCATTGAGCCCGCTCTAAATAAGCCCCCTTTTGCCGGATTATTGCCGATGTAATCATAAAAAACTAATTTTTCAGGAATTTTAGACCAAATGGAATAGGTAACAAAGCAACCTTGCCCCCCACTGCCACTAAATCACCACCGCCCCAAGTCAAACTGGTGCTTGTTGTAGCATAGCAAAAACAAAAATGCCTTCCTCGTCATTAATATGTTTGCTCGCGGCAATTGTAGCCTCTCGGGAGAATTGATGACTGCATCAAAGATGCACTTGCTATTGCTAATACTAGTACATCGGAGAATTCTGAATTGGTTAGTTTAAATAGCCCCGGACTGTGGAACAAGGGAGTATCCCGAACCTACACCGAGGTATTGACGGCGATTCTCAAATATCGCAGAACCGAACGGGATACGATGAGATAGAATGCAATAGAGACAAACAAAAGACAGGGGGAACGGGTTACCTACTTTTAACAGTCAAAGCGAACCCAACCCTTTATCATTAGATTTAGTCGTGGATTCCATTCCTTTACTATACTACAACAGAAGAAAAAGGATATGAGATCCCATCCCTCAAACTCGGGTTCCGCAGTTTTTTTGTCTTTCCATATCTTATTTAAAAAGAAAACTCTATCAACCACGAAAGAGTCTTTTTTTTCTGTCATCAAATAGAAAGTATCGATTACTGCTATTTTTTTTACTTGTTACTGGATAACTAACCAATTCAACTCTTTCTTCAAAAAAAGGGGGGTAACAACAAGAAAACATCTTCCACAACCACTCTTTCCGGATTTGGCATCTAATTGAATTGGAGAAATAAAATAGGAGAATCTATGTCATGAATTATCAAAAACAAATACAAGTCAGTCCATGGGAGTCACAATTTAAGTCTTGGATGAAATGCTAAAGGAATACCCGGAACTACGTTCACAAAATCTTCGTACCAAAATATACAAAGAAACCATCCAATTGATCACGACGCACAACGAGGATCGTATCCATGCAATTTTGCATTTCTCGACAAACATACTTAGTTTTGTTATTCTAAGTGGTTATTCCAGTCTGGGTAATCAAGAACTTCTTATTCTTAACTCATGGGTTCGAGAATTCCTATATAACTTAAGTGACACAATAAAAGCTTTTTACATTCTTTTATGGGCTTTTAGTTTAATGTTTCTATTCAGCGGGCGTGGTTATTGGCAAGAACTTATTGAATCCATCGTTTGGGCTCATAATAAATTAAAAGTTGCTCCTGCTACTCAGCCTAGAGCCTTGAGTATTGACAAACCCCAATTTGACGGTTTATCTTGTATTGAATTTAGGGGATTTTATCACCTTTTTCCCACATTTACCCAATGAATTAGCATGGTTTTGTATATTCTCCTTTAATTGTGCTTAAGAGTGAAAACATGCTTTTTAGGTCTTAAAATAGCTAAATTTAATTCACCTTGATTCTATTAGATGCCTTGATATGTTTGTTAAGTGATTTTAGATTTAGGAGGCAAAGATTGGATCAAGGGAATGAAGAAAAAGCATGTAAAGTTGGAGAACTCATGAAGAAATGAAAGAACCGGAAACCTGTCAAGCCGACCTCTTCGCACTTAATTGACCATAACTTGAGCTACAGAGGTCCAAATGATGCGGTTCTAGTTGGGTTGGAAAGCTAACATCCGGGGCTTCAAAATGATATAAATTTTGCCACATGTTGCTTCGCGTTCAGGGGCGCGCACGCGCACTTTGCGCGCGCGTGCCGATTCTGTCCTTGCCCACTTTAATGAAATCGTCCCCAGCGGTTTTAGGAGCCTTGTGGGCCCAATCCAACTCATTTCTGATGCTATTTAAGTCAAGTATTGAAGGGGAATCAAGATACTTTTAGATACTTTTGATCATTAGCTTAGTTTTAGGAGTTAGAGTTAGTTTTAGAGAGAGAAGCTCTCACTTCTCTCTAGGATTAGGAATTAGGGTTAGATTAGGATCTCATAGTTCTAGGTTTAATTCAAGTCTCCTTCTACTTCTACCTTCAAGTGGTGATTGCTACACTTTGGTTCTTCTTTCTATCCTTATCCTCTTGTTGTAATTTCTCTTATTTTGTTTCTAGGTTTTGTAATTGAGATATTCTTGTTCTTTTGTTTTCTTTTAATAATGCAATTTGAGATAATTCATGTGATTGTGATGTTGTTGATTGTTGTTTTGTTAATTCTTTGTAATTGTTGGTTGTTGATTCCTTTTATTCTTACAAATAAAAATGCTTTCTTTCATTACCCTCCAAGTGTTTGATGAAATGCTTGAGAGGATGTTAGAGTAGAATTCTATGTTCTTGGCTTGAGAAGGTAACTTAGGATTTCTTGAGTCACTAGTGTCCAATTGATTGCTAGTTGATAGCCATTAACTCTAGCCTTCATTAATCCAATTAGTGGAAAGCTAGGATTTATGGACTAGGATTGATATAACTCACTTGACTTTCCTTTGTTAATTGATTTAAGGATGACTAAGTGGGATTAATCCTTGCAACTACCATACTTGTGGCTAGTGATAATGATGAAGACCCTTGACAACCAAATCTTGCCAAGACCATTTTGTTAATAAAGTTTTCTTACCATTTACTATTCATGTTTCTCATCTAAAACCCCAATTATAACTCACAACCAATAACAAGACACTCTATTGTAAATCCTAGGGAGAACGACCCGAGGTTTAAATACTTCGGTTTATAAATTTAGGGGTTTGTTACTTGTGACAAACAATCTTTTGTATGAAAAGATTATTGTTGGTTTAGAAACTATACTTTACAACGAGATTTCACTAGTGAAATTCTAAACCGTCAAAAATCCGTTCGTCAAAATGGCGCCGTTGCCGGGGATTTGCAATGGTGTTATGTTATTGGTTATTGTATATATGTGAATAGTGTGAATATGTTTGCTTTTGTTAGCTCTTACTAGTTTTAGGATCTAATTTTCTTGCTTCTTATTTGATTTTGTTTTCATTTTCCTCTTGCTATCATGAATTCTCACCTTGGCTATGAGTTTGGTTATCAACATGTTGTAGGAAATGAGGACTATAATGAAGATGTGTATCAAGAATGGGATAACCAAAGGTGGGAGGAGCCATATGCTTATGATCAATCATCATGGCAACAACTTCCACCAATGCACTATGAAGAAGAGCCATTCTATGATGCATATCAATCCAATGGCTATGGTGAATCACCTTGTGACTTTCAAGAACCACCACCATATGCCTATGATCCATACCTTCAACATAACTCTCAACCATACTCACAAGCCCCTTCTTACCAACCACCTTCATATGACCCTAACCCATATCTATCCTACCAACAACCATATGAGCAATATGAACCACACATAGAGCCACCACCATTCCAACATCAACATTTTCAAGAGCCACCCCTCCATATTATTACCAAGATGAACTACCCCCAATATATGAAAATTTTCAACCACAAGATGAATTCTACCTTTCACCACAACCTCCCATGGAAGAATATTCATGTCTTTCAATCCAAGAGCCTTATGATCCTAATCATATTATCCAAGAGGAACAAGAGTCAAGGGATCATCTCAAGGAAGCATTGGATCAATTTCAAGCAACCATGGAGTGTGTTGTGCAACAAGTGGAAAGAATGGAAAATATTGAACCACCACAACTCTACCAAGAAGAACCACCTTCCTACTATGAACCCTTCCCCCAAAATGATGAATCCTTCCAACCACCCCAATCTCTAATGGATGAAACCCTTGGTGTTCTTGTTCAAGGGCAAGAAGAGATGAAAAGGGATGTGCAAAATTTCATGGCCGCCTTGGATGCGGTAACCAATCAATTAGCCTCCCAATGCTTGAACACTCAAGGAACTCCCACGGCTACATGTGGAGAATCAAATGAAGAACATAGCATGAAGGAGAGATTGGAAACTCCGGTGGGAAATGAAGGAAGTTGCTTTGTATTGGAACAATTGGAGGAAGCTTTAATTGTTGAATACAAGGAAGAAGTGGTAGAAGACTTAGGAGATGCGGAGCCTCCATGGGAACATAGAGTTGAAGAAAACCCCTCCAAGATGATTGAAATTGATGCTAGGGAGGAAAGTGCACACCTTCCAAGGCATATTCCATATGAAGACTTGGATGGGATAGAGCAAGGATTGAGTTCCCTTGGTAGTAAAGATCAAGCATCAAGTCTTAGTGGTGAAGAATCCTTTGAACATGAAGAACCTTCTCCGGTTGGATTTGAAAGCGTTGAGGAGGTAAATTTTTCTCACCCTCCCTATTATGATTTGAGTAAAGGAAAAGGTTTAGATAAAATTGTTGAACAAAGGATTGAGATTAAGAGATCTTGTGAAGAGGTGGATGTCCCTAGAAATAGAAGAACGAGGGTTGGTTATGCTTTGTCAAGATCTTTGGAAGCATCTTTGCCTAGGTTGCCATCTACACCTTCATTTGAGTGGGTGAAATTCATTTCTATTAGTTTTATTATCCCACTTGAATATGGTTTGCTTGAAACGGATGGTCAACTTAGGGAAGTTTGTGGGATGAAGCGTAAGCGGAAAAGGTTTTGTAGTGGGCGTTGCAAATCAAGGCTCATTATGGTTGATGCATCAAACATGAGATATAAAGGTTGGAGTAGTGCTCAATTAGATGGGTCTAGGAGGATTGTTGGGCACTTCATAGAGAATTCATCTTGTTCACCACCCGGATGGACTAATAATGATGATCAACCTCAAGACGGGTGTGAAAATAAAGTGTGGGATCCCGGATTAGAAAAAGAGGACCAACTTTGGGAGCCCCAAGCTTGTGAAGAACTCCATCAACACTTGGCTCAACCCATAGGAAATCTTGGGGCACAATGGAGAACCAAGCATTGGTGGGAGTTCCAAGATGAATACAAGCACAAGCCACCTTGATGAAGAGCTCCCCATAAGTCCAACTTAAGGACAATAAACAAAAGTGCTAGGTGGGAGACAACCCACCATGGTAAAATCTTTTCATTTTCTTTCTTTGTACATATTGGTAGAATTAGTTTAATTTCATGTTTTTATTGGTTTGTTAAGTTTAGTTAGAAGTATAATCTGATAAATAAGGTTTTAGGGTGTTTTGGTAGCTGTTTGGAGGTTTGGAATGCTTGGATTGGTGCAAGAACTTGGAAAAAAATTTTTTGAAAAACAGAACACCATCCACGCGTGCGCGCACATGACGCGGACGCACACCTGAGCATTTTTGACCATCCACGCGGACGCGCACTGTATGCGTACCCGTGGATGCAAAAAATTCAACCCCAGCCAAAAACCCGAGAGTTAGGCCTGGACTGTGCGAACATTGGGCCTAAGGCACAAGCCTATGCACGCGTGCGCGCACCTGGCGCGTACGCGCACATGATCTTAAATCCGCAATGCACGCGCACGCACACTGTGCGCGCACGCGTCGATTGCACAATCTGCACCCCAGTACTTTTACCCGAGAGTTGTGCCAGACTTGGGCCGACACTATGCCTCCGGCCTAACAGTGCGCGCACGCGTCCTTCGACCAATATACCCATCGACGCGTAAACGTGCATGACGCGCACGCGTCGGTAAAAAAAAAAAGAGTTTTTTTTTCTCCCCTTCCATTTTCTTTTGCTTATCACATTCGCATGCTTCTACTCTTCCCATTTTCATTCAGTTTTTGTAGCATGTTTTCGTTTTTTTTTCTAAGTCATTTCAATAATGGTGTTGAATTCTTATACTCAATTATTGAGACTCTCTTGCTTTATCTTGGCGCTTTGTGACCTGTTTAACATTAATTGAAATATTTTGTTCCACATACAAGATAGTGCTTTAGTCCTTCCTAACTCATTGTCCTTTGTTTTTGTGCTTCATCATCATTGAGTTAGGTTGGGACCAAATGCCCTCATGCTTATCACTAATCTTGTTTGTGTCAATTCTTATTTGAACTTGATGCTCAATATACTCTTCATGCTTTCACTTTACTCTTGCATCAAGTATAAGTTGATATGCCTTGCTTATATTGATTTCTCACTCACATGTTGTAGCTACCATGTGGTAGAGAATCATACTCTTATTTGGCATTAGCCTCCGCCTATGTTCTATTTACTTTGATATCTTTGTTGTAGGCTTAATTTTCTTTCTTTTTCTCTCCTTTTAGGTTGGCCACCAGAAAGAGAAGAAAGGAAAAGCTTTTAAATGGGGCAACAAACAAGTCATCCGCACAACCTTTTGAAGGAGCTCATCAATTATAGCAACCCATCCACCTTACTCTTCTTTGCATGCACCGAGGACGGTGCAATCTTCAAGTGTGGGGAGGTCGTCGACCGATCTCCATGGGTAACAATTTCCTTTTCAACACCAAATTTTTATTTTCTTTGTTAGATTAGCTATTGCATTTGCATGATAGGTTGCATGTTAGTTAGAATTTGTACAAATTTTACTACCTTCTTCTTATTAGGACTACTTGGTTAGGGTGATGATTTCTTTCCCAAGAAACCGTTTTAGGGCAACCTACCAATTTGAAAATTTTTTGTCGAACTTGCTTGATAGAATGTATTTTGGAACATGGTTTTTGAGCTAAGAACACACAAGCATGTGAGTTTTGAGCCTAATTGCGTGGTTACATCTTATAACCACTTATTTTTCCTTCTTGTGTGTATTATTCTCTTCCTATGATTGTGATCTTTGCTTTGTTTGATTCTTTATGTCCATTATTTTGTGTATTCATGCATTTATATGATTGAGGCCATCATTTCATTTAGCTTACTTACCCAAAAAGCCTTACCTTTTATCATCCATTGTTAGCCAATTTGAGCCTATGATTAACCCACTTTGTTCTTAATTTAGCACATTACAAGCCTTAAAGTGAAAAACAATAAAAGTCCTTATTTGGATCTTTGATTGGCTTAGGCTAGTGAGTGTGAGTGTCATCCAAGAGTGGGAAAACTTTGGGACATTGGTTGGGATAAAAAGGTGTTTGTGTTTTGTATTTTTATATTGGGAAATTGGGTACATACTCATGTATTAATTAAATGTATAGACCTTATGCATTGATGTTTGTGTGTATAGTTTGAAAGAAAAAGAAAAAAATAAAAAGAAAAAAAGAAACAAAAGTTAAAAAAAAAAGAAAAAAAAAAGAAAAAGAAAAGAAAAGAAAAGAAAATGTATATAGAAAAAGAAAGAAAAAAAGAAAAGCAATAAAGGGGAAAAAATGCCCCAAAGTGAAGCTCAAACAATAAAGAATCAATGCATATGGATTGTGAAATGAAAAAGAAAATGCATGAGTATGTGAAAAAGTGAGGAATGGGTAGTTAGTTTAGTACTTAATTGTATAGGTCATTATATAAGTTAGGTGGGAAGGTTTAAGCTAATCAAAGAACCAAATCCTAGTCCACTAGCCATATATGACCCTACCTTGACCCTAGCCCCATTACAACCTAAAGGAAAGACCTCATGATAATTGTATGCATGCATGAAATAATTGTTGATTGTTAGATGAAAAACAAATCTTGGAAAGCATGATTAGGGGAGAATTGAGAGAATCAACCCCAAACACCAAGCGACTAGAGTGCAAACACTTCCGGTGAGGGTTCGATGCTCAATTCCTTGATTCCCGGCTTTCATGAGCGTTCTTCTTGCAAGTCTACTTGAACTCCATTTTGATATTCGAATTGGTAGGACTCATGAATCGTCATATGATCTTGGCCCTACTTGTGCATATATGTCTTGGAGATTGATTTATTTTTAACCAAGTAAGTAGAATCATTTTGCATTTAGTTGCATTCATATAGATAGATGCATATAGTTTATTCACATTGAATAAATGTTGACACCCTTTGTTTCTCTCTTGGCTTAAGCATGAGGACATGCTTGGTTTAAGTGTGGGGAGGTTGACAAACCCCAATTTGACGGTTTATCTTGTATTGAATTTAGGGGATTTTATCACCTTTTTCCCACATTTACCCAATGAATTAGCATGGTTTTGTATATTCTCCTTTAATTGTGCTTAAGAGTGAAAACATGCTTTTTAGGTCTTAAAATAGCTAAATTTAATTCACCTTGATTCTATTAGATGCCTTGATATGTTTGTTAAGTGATTTTAGATTTAGGAGGCAAAGATTGGATCAAGGGAATGAAGAAAAAGCATGTAAAGTTGGAGAACTCATGAAGAAATGAAAGAACCGGAAAGCTGTCAAGCCGACCTCTTCGCACTTAATTGACCATAACTTGAGCTACAGAGGTCCAAATGATGCGGTTCCAGTTGGGTTGGAAAGCTAACATCCGGGGCTTCAAAATGATATAAATTTTGCCACATGTTGCTTCGCGTTCAGGGGCGCGCACGCGCACTTTGCGCGCGCGCGCCGATTCTGTCCTTGCCCACTTTAATGAAATCGTCCCCAGCGGTTTTAGGAGCCTTGTGGGCCCAATCCAACTCATTTCTGATGCTATTTAAGTCAAGTATTGAAGGGGAATCAAGATACTTTTAGATACTTTTGATCATTAGCTTAGTTTTAGGAGTTAGAGTTAGTTTTAGAGAGAGAAGCTCTCACTTCTCTCTAGGATTAGGAATTAGGGTTAGATTAGGATCTCATAGTTCTAGGTTTAATTCAAGTCTCCTTCTACTTCTACCTTCAAGTGGTGATTGCTACACTTTGGTTCTTCTTTCTATCCCTATCCTCTTGTTGTAATTTCTCTTATTTTGTTTCTAGGTTTTGTAATTGAGATATTCTTGTTCTTTTGTTTTCTTTTAATAATGCAATTTGAGATAATTCATGTGATTGTGATGTTGTTGATTGTTGTTTTGTTAATTCTTTGTAATTGTTGGTTGTTGATTCCTTTTATTCTTACAAATAAAAATGCTTTCTTTCATTACCCTCCAAGTGTTTGATGAAATGCTTGAGAGGATGTTAGAGTAGAATTCTATGTTCTTGGCTTGAGAAGGTAACTTAGGATTTCTTGAGTCACTAGTGTCCAATTGATTGCTAGTTGATAGCCATTAACTCTAGCCTTCATTAATCCAATTAGTGGAAAGCTAGGATTTATGGACTAGGATTGATATAACTCACTTGACTTTCCTTTG